>NC_064849.1:97518263-97685763 GCF_024139225.1 Suncus etruscus
ATCTGACTCCTGAAATCTGAAATTGCAGCAGGGCCTGAAGAGAACAGGAAAATTAGAAGGAAATTTATTCTTACAAGTGTGTGTGTGTGTTTGTGTCTGTATGAGAGAGAGACAGACAGACAGACAGACAGACAGAACAGAACAGAGACAGAGAGAGAGAGACAGACAGACAGACAGACAGAGAGAGAGAGAGAGAGAGAGAGAGAGAGAGAGAGAGAATCTGTGTGTGTGTGTGTGTGTGTGTGTGTAAACTAGCTTTCAGGGTCTACACCTAAAACTTGAGCTTGTGGTTTGCAAAGGTGTTTGGAGAAAGATAAAGACAAAACAAGAGACAAGATTGCACTGCTGAAGAGGGATGTTTGTTTTTTATAACTGAAACTCAATTATAAACATGAGTGTAATCATGAAACTTAAAAAATATATTATTAAAATAAAAATAAAAAATATAAACAAGGAAAATAAAGTTTTCATTGAAAGAATCTGTCAGAAATCATATGAAAATATTTGTGTGTTTTCAGTTAGGTTTACCTGCCACTTCACCCAAATATTTGCTAAGTGTTTCATTTGGCATTTGGCTCTGCATGGTAGACTCAGAGAGGAATAAGATACTGTCTTATGCCACAAGACGGGTACACTAGTGATGACAAATCAGGCTGAGGGATTCCAGTGATAGCTAGTCCTACTACCTTGAATGTAAACTCACCTGTGGCTCAGGAAAATCATTTTAGGCCAAAGTGATGTGAAGTTGGGCAAGAGGAGTTAGTAGAAAAAGTAGCAGATATCAAATCTTCTATAAAGTAAGTTTGCATCTCCCTTCTAAAAAACCCTACTGTCAACTCTCAATCCAAATCATTGTCCTTTCTAGATTAGCCAGCCTGATTAACTAGTTCAGTTGAGTCCTCACATGATGACACTCTCAGGAGGAAGACCTTAAGGAAGAGGATGATCAGTTAAAACTAACTCTCAACCTCCCCTGCCTGGCTGTAACTCCTTCTCCAGACATTGGCAAACAGCTTCTTCTCCCTTCTCTCCTCTGTTTTATGCATAAGTCATCCTTTTGAAAAGACTGCAAATCAATCCTTTTCTTTTTTTTTTTTTTCTTTTTTGTTTTTGGGCCACACCCATTTAACGCTCAGGAGTTACTTCTGGCTATGCGCTCAGAAATCGCTCCTGGCGGCAAAAGCTGGCTCCCTGTGTGTGACACCAGGCGGGGAAAATCCGCGAAAGTACACCGGCCCAGTGGGGCTCAGCTGTGAAAGACTGTGAGTGTGACCTGTCTATGTCTGTCTACTGTCCTCTTGCGTGAAACTCTTGCGAGTGGGGCAAAAAGAGCCTCCAGAAACCTCGCTCGCCCAGACGCCATTTTCAGGGAGGGACTTCAGAGCATAAAAGCCGGCTATCCTTTGCAAAAGCTGGCTCCCTGTGTGTGACACCAGGCGGGGAAAATCCGCGAAAGTATACCGGCCCAGTGGGGCTCAGCTGTGAAAGACTGTGAGTGTGACCTGTCTATGTCTGTCTACTGTCCTCTTGCGTGAAACTCTTGCGAGTGGGGCAAAAAGAGCCTCCAGAAACCTCGCTCGCCCAGACGCCATTTTCAGGGAGGGACTTCAGAGCATAAAAACCGGCTATCCTTTGCAAAAGCTGGCTCCCTGTGTGTGACACCAGGCGGGGAAAATCCGCGAAAGTACACCGGCCCAGTGGGGCTCAGCTGTGAAAGACTGTGAGTGTGACCTGTCTATGTCTGTCTACTGTCCTCTTGCGTGAAACTCTTGCGAGTGGGGCAAAAAGAGGCTCAGAGGAGCACGGCCGCTCCGCTTCGCTACGCGGCCGTGCACTCTTTCTAAGGAAAGAACTCCATTGCAACAAGAAGGAAAAATCACACTAAGAACGGCGCTATATCACAGAAGCAAACATTTCTCTCTGGACTGTCTTCTCTGTTACATGCTCGGGCCTAAGATTTGACCCAGTGTGAGGCTTCATCCACGGAGGACTCCCCTCCCTTAGAGGCAAGTCAGCCCATCCAGAAAGGGAGGAGCCAGAGGAGTGTGCTGCCTACATCATATAGACAATGAATACCACTACAACACGTAGAAAAACCCACAATACAAATGTGACAATGGGGAAACAGCGCAGGCCAGCATCAGACATAGAGAATGAAGATGACAATTCTGAGGACCAGATAATGACTGAACAACTAATCAACCTCTCAGATAAGGACTTTAGACTAGCAATATGGAAGGTGCTCAACAGACTCCAAGAAACCATGGATCGAGTTGAACAGAACACTAATAAGAACCAAGAAAATATGAAGGCAGAAATGACAAAACTCCAAACTGAAATAACATGTCAACTAACAGGCCTGAAAAACTCAGTAAACGAAGTGAATGACAAAATGGATAAGCTCTGGGACAGGGTATCAGAAGCTGAGAATAGACTTGGTGCTGTGGAAGATGAGATACATAACAATTCCATACAGCAGGAGAGATTGGACAAAAAACTTAAAGCAAATGAGCAGACAATGGAAAAATTAGTCAAAGAATGGGAACAGACGAAAATAGAAGTCTATGATAAGATCAACAGAAACAACTTAAGAATCATTGGAGTCCCAGAGACCCAGGAAGAAAATTTCCAGGAAGAATCAATGTTCAAGAACATCATTAAAGAGAAACTTCCAGAGCTAAAGAATATATGTGATCAAATCCTGCATGCCCGAAGAGTACCAACCAAAAGAGACCCCAGAAAAACCACCCCAAGACACATCCTAGTCACAATGACAAATCCCACAGATAGAGACAGAATTCTGAAAACAGCAAGATCAAAAGGGGAAATCATGTTCAAGCAAGCTTCCCTGAGATTTACAGCAGACCTGTCACCAGAAACGCTCAATGCCAGAAAGCAGTGGTGGGATATTGTGACAAGACTGAATGAAATGAATGCTTCACCCAGAATACTATACCCAGCAAAACTCACTTTCCGGTTTGATGGAAGAATACATGGTTTCACAGACAAAAAACAGCTCAGAAACTTCACAGACACAAAACCAGTCTTAAGAGAAAAACTGAAAGACCTAATCTAAGACAAGACTACCCAAAAGACACACCAAATTTTGAAATAAAGATGGCGTTAAATCCCAGGACAATTCTTTCTCTCAACGTCAATGGACTAAATGCACCAGTTAAGAGACACAGAGTGGCTAAATGGATCAAAAAACTCAATCCAACCTTCTGCTGCCTACAAGAAACGCACCTGAATAGTCAGAACAAACATAGACTCAAAATAAAAGGCTGGAGAAAAGTTATCCAAGCAAACAACACCCATAAAAAAGCTGGAGTGGCCATACTAATATCAGATAATGCAAACTTTATACTCAGGAAGGTTGTAAGGGACAAAGACGGACATTTTATATTAATCAAGGGGTACGTAGAGCAGGAAGAATTCACTCTCCTAAACATATATGCACCGAATGAGGGGCCAGCAAAATATTTAATACAACTGCTGACAAATCTGAAAAATAATATCAACAACAACACAATAATTGTGGGGGACCTAAACACGGCTTTGTCAACACTGGACAGGTCAACCAGACTGAAACCCAACAAGAATATACTAGACCTGAGGAGAGAAATGGAAGAAAGAGGCCTAGTGGATATATATAGGACACTCCATCCCCAGAAACCTGGATACACATTCTTCTCCAATGTACATGGGACATTCTCCAGGATAGACTACATGCTGGCACATAAAACATACCTCCATAAGATCAAGAGGATAGAAATTTTGCAGACTACCTTCGCTGACCACAAGGCTCTGAAATTATTTGTGAACTCCAAAGGGACTCAGAAGAAACACTTTAACACCTGGAAGTTAAACAGCCTCATGCTCAATAACCAGTGGGTCCGAGATGAAATCAAGGAGGAAATAAAAAGGTTCCTGGAAACAAATGACAATAAAGACACAAACTCTCAGAACTTATGGGACACAGCAAAAGCAGTACTGAGAGGAAAATTTATAGCTTTGCAAGCACACATCAGGAAGGAAGAAGGAGCTTACCTGAGTAGCTTAATGACACAGCTAATAGAACTAGAAAATGCTCAACAAAAGGACCCAAGAACAGGAAGACAGAAGGAAATAACAAAGCTGAGAGCAGAAATCAACGAAGTGGAAACTCAAAAAACAATCCGAAAGATCAACGAAAGCAGAAGTTGGTTCTTTGAAAAAATAAACAAGATTGATAGACCACTGGCAAACCTAACAAAGAAAGAGAGAGAGAGAAACTTGATAACTCGTATCAGGAATGAAAAAGGAGAGATCACTACTGATATGACAGAGATTCAAAGGGTAATCAGAAACTACTTTGAAAAACTCTACGCCACTAAAAATGAGAACCTGGAAGAAATGGATAAATTCTTGGACTCTTATAATCTTCCACGGTTGAAGGAAGAGGATGTAGCATATCTAAACACCCCCATCACCATTGATGAAATTAAAACAGTAATCAAATGTCTGCCGAAAAACAAAAGCCCAGGTCCAGATGGATTCACTAATGAATTCTATCAAACTTTCCAAGAGGAACTACTGCCAATCTTGGCAAGACTCTTTCATGAAATTGAACAAACAGAAACACTTCCAAATAGCTTTTATGAAGCCAACATCACCTTGATACCTAAACCAGACAGAGACGCTACCAAAAAAGAAAATTACAGACCAATATCACTGATGAATGCAGATGCAAAGATCCTCAACAAAATCCTGGCAAATAGGATTCAATGCCTCGTTAAGAAGATCATCCACTACGATCAAGTAGGTTTCATCCCAGGAATGCAAGGCTGGTTTAACATCCGTAAATCTATCAACATAATACACAACATCAATAACAAGAAAAATAAAAACCACATGATCATATCAATAGATGCAGAGAAAGCATTTGATAAGGTCCAACACCCATTCTTGATCAAAACTCTCAGCAAGATGGGAATGGAGGGAACCTTTCTCAATATAGTGAAGGCCATCTACCACAAGCCAGTGGCAAATATTATCCTCAATGGAGAAAAACTGAAAGCCTTCCCTCTAAATTCTGGCACAAGACAAGGCTGTCCTCTCTCACCACTCCTATTCAACATAGCACTGGAAGTACTTGCTATAGCGATTAGGCAAGAAAAGGATATCAAGGGAATCCAGATAGGAAAGGAAGAAGTCAAGCTCTCACTGTTTGCAGATGACATGATACTCTACTTAGAAAACCCTAAAGACTCTATCAAAAAGCTTCTAGAAACAATAGACTCATATAGCAAGGTGGCAGGCTACAAAATTAACACACAAAAATCAATGGCCTTTCTATACACCAACAGTAATAAAGAAGAAATGGACATTAAGAAAACAACCCCATTCACAATAGTACCACACAAACTCAAATATCTTGGAATCAACTTGACTAAATATGTGAAGGACCTATACAAAGAAAACTATAAAACTCTGCTCCAAGAAATAAGAGAGGACACACGGAAATGGAAACACATACCCTGCTCATGGATTGGCAGGATTAACATCATCAAAATGTCAATACTCCCCAAGGCATTATACAGATTTAATGCCATCCCTCTAAAGATACCCATGACATTCTTCAAAGAAGTGGATCAGACACTTTTGAAATTCATTTGGAACAATAAACACCCTCGAATAGCTAAAGCAATCATTGGGAAAAAGAATATGGGAGGAATTACTTTTCCCAACTTTAAACTGTACTACAAAGCAACAGTTATCAAAACAGCATGGTATTGGAATAAGGATAGGTCCTCAGATCAGTGGAATAGGCTTGAATACTCAGAAAATGTTCCCCAGAGATACAACCATCTAATTTTTGATAAAGGAGCAGGAAATCCTAAATGGAGCAGGGAAAGCCTCTTCAACAAGTGGTGTTGGCACAATTGGATAGCCACTTGCAAAAAATTAAACTTAGACCCCCAGCTAACATCATGTACAAAGGTAAAATCCAAATGGATTAAAGACCTCGATATCAGCCCCAAAACCATAAGATATATAGAACAGCACATAGGCAAAACACTACAGGACATTACAGGCATCTTCAAGGAGGAAACTGCACTCTCCAAGCAAGTGAAAGCAGAGATTAACAGATGGGAATATATTAAGCTGAGAAGCTTCTGCACCTCAAAGGAAATAGTGCCCAGGATACAAGAGCCACCCACTGAGTGGGAGAAACTATTCACCCAATACCCATCAGATAAGGGGCTAATCTCCAAAATATACAAGGCACTGACAGAACTTTACAAGAAAAAAACATCTAACCCCATCAAAAAATGGGGAGAAGAAATGAACAGACACTTTGACAAAGAAGAAATACGCATGGCCAAAAGACACATGAAAAAATGTTCCACATCACTAATCATCAGGGAGATGCAAATCAAAACAACGATGAGATACCACCTCACACCCCAGAGAATGGCACACATCACAAAGAATGAGAATAAACAGTGTTGGCGGGGATGTGGAGAGAAAGGAACTCTTATCCACTGCTGGTGGGAATGCTGTCTAGTTCAACCTTTATGGAAAGCGATATGGAGATTCCTCCAAAAACTGGAAATCGAGCTCCCATACGATCCAGCTATACCACTCCTAGGAATATACCCTAGGAACACAAAAATACAATACAAAAACCCCTTCCTTACACCTATATTCATTGCAGCTCTATTTACCATAGCAAGACTCTGGAAACAACCAAGATGCCCTTCAACAGATGAATGGCTAAAGAAACTGTGGTACATATACACAATGGAATATTACGCAGCTGTCAGGAGAGATGAAGTCATGAAATTTTCCTATACATGGATGTACATGGAATCTATTATGCTGAGTGAAATAAGTCAGAGAGAGAGAGAAAAACGCAGAATGGTCTCACTCATCTATGGGTTTTAAGAAAAATGAAAGACACCCTTGTAATAATAATTTTCAGACACAAAAGAGAAAAGAGCTGGAAGTTCCAGCTCACCTCAGGAAGCTCACCACAAAGAGTGATGAGTTTAGTTAGAGAAATAACTACATTTTGAACTGTCCTAATATTGAGAATGTATGAGGGAAATGTAGAGCCTGTTTAGGGTACAGGCGGGGGTTGGGTGGGGAGGAGGGTGATTTGGGACTTGGGTGATGGGAATGTTGCACTGGTGATGGGTGGTGTTCCTTTTATGACTGAAACCCAAACACAATCATGTATGTAATCAAGGTGTTTAAATAAAAAAAAAAAAAAAAAAAAAAAAAAAAGAAATCGCTCCTGGCTTGGGAGGACCATATGGGACGCCGGGGGATCGAACCGCGGTCCATCCTACGCTAGCGCTTGCAAGGAGGACACCTTACCTCTAGCGCCACCTTCCCGGCCCCAAATCAATCCTTTTCATATGACCTATGTCAGCCCTATGATGAATTGCAGTCAGTATTTCTACCTAAGAGATAAATTAACAGAGGTTCAAAGTGTTTAAAAAAAATTAGTCAGATGGAACTAGAGCAATAGCATAGCAGGTAGGGTGTTTCCCTTGCACAGGGTTGGCTCAGGTTCAATATCCCATATAGTCCCCTGAGCCTGCTAGAATTAATTTCTGAGCACAGAGCCAGGAGTAAACTCTGAGAACCACAGACATGGCTGTGGAAAGAGAAAGAAAGAAAGAAAAAGAAACTAAGAAAGGAAAGAAGTAAAGAAAGAAGAGAAAGGAAGAAGGAAGAGAAAGGAAGAATGAAGAGAAAGAGAAAGAAAGAAAGAAAGAAAGAAAGAAAGAAAGAAAGAAAGAAAGAAAGAAAGAAAGAAAGAAAGAAAGAAAGAAAGAAAGAAAGAAAGAAAGAAAGAAAGAAAGAAAGAAAGAAAGAGAGAGAGAGAGAAAGAGGAAGGAAGGAAGGAAGGAAGGAAGAAAGAAAGAAAGAAAGAAAGAAAGAAAGAAAGAAAGAAAGAAAGAAAGAAAGAAAGAAAGAAAGAAAGAAAGAAAGAAAGAAAGAAAGAAAGAAAGAAAGAAAGAAAGAAAGAAAGAAAGAAAGAAAGAAAGAAAGAAAGAAAGAAAGAAAGAAAGAAAGAAAGGAAGGAAGAAAGAAAAAAGAAAGGAAGGAAGGAAGGAAATGAAGGAAGAAAGGAAATGAAGAAAAAAGAGAAAGAAAAAAAGAAAAAAAACTCACAAATGCACCAAGTTAGTTGAAACATTTTTTTATATTTTATTTAAACACCTTGATTACATACATGATTGTGTTTGGGTTTCAGTCATGTAAAGAACACCACCCATCACCAGTGCAACATTCCCATCACCCATGTCTCAAATCTCCCTCCTCCCCACCCTACCCCTGCCTGTACTCTAGACAGGCTTTCTATATCCTTCATACATTCTCATTAATAGGACAGTTCAAATTATAGTTATTTCTCTAACTAAACTCATCACTCTTTGTGATGAACTTCCTGAGGTGAGCTGTAACTTCCAGCTCTTTTCTCTTTTGTGTCTGAAAATTATTATTGCAAGAATGTCTTTCATTTTTCTTAAAACCCATAGATGAGTGAGACCATTCTGCATTTTTTCTCTCTCTCTGACTTATTTTACTCAGCATAATAGATTCCGTGTACATCCATGTATAGGAAAATTTCATGACTTCATCTCTCCTGACAGCTGCATAATATTCCATTGTGTATATGTACTACAGTTTCTTTAGCCATTCGTCTGTTGAAGGGTATCTTGATTGTTGCCGGAGTCTTGCTATGGTAAATAGTGCTGCAATGAATATAGGTGTAAGGAAGGGGTTTTTGTATTGTATTTTTGTGTTCCTAGGGTATATTCCTAGGAGTGGGATAGCTGGATCGTATGGGAGCTCGATTTCCAGTTTTTGGAGGAATCTCCATATCGCTTTCCATAAAGGTTGAACTAGACGGCATTCCCACTAGCAGTGGATAAGAGTTCCTTTCTCTCCACATCCCCGCCAACACTGTTTATTCTCATTCTTTGTGATGTGTGCCATTCTCTGTGGTGTGAGGTGGTACCTCATAGTTGTTTTGATTTGCAACTCCCTGATGATTAGTGATGTGGAGCATTTTTTCATGTGTCTTTTGGCCATTTGTATTTCTTCTTTGTCAAAGTGTCTGTCCATTTCTTCTCCCCATTTTTTGATGGAATTAGTTGAAACTGTGTTTCAAAGCTGATATGCATGAAGTTGACCACAGCAGTACAAGCATGGTGTTAAGGAAGGAAAGAAGATGGAGGAGACTGAAGGTGAAAAGAAAAACCAGAATTTAAAAACTATATTTTATTTTCAAGGGGCACACACAGTGGTGCTCTGAGGCTAATCCCACTTCCATGCTAGGTTCACACCCAGTAATGTATGATGTGCAGAGCTGAAGACAGAACCTCCATTTTAAAGTTATGCTCTAGCCCAATTGAGTCGCTTCCCCAGCCCACTGTGTCATATCTTGACTGGTTTCCAGTGTTTTTGAATTTGTTCCCTTAGGTGCAGACAGGATTTGGAAGGTTGGGCTCTCACTTCTGGGGTTTCCAAACCCACGGTGTCCTCCCAGACATTGTCACCATGGCTAAGGGGATTGGAAATGGCTTCCCCATGGCAGCAGTTGTCACAACTCCAGGTAGGTCCTTCCAGAAGTTTATGTTTTCTTCTGACTTCCTACATTGGCAACAGCATAAGGCACACATCATGGAGTATGCGTGAATTTGAAGCAGTGATGAAAATGGCACAATCATTTTCCAACCAGTGAAAGTGAGAAACTGTCTGCCAGATGTGTGACAGATGGGAGAGAGCAAACCGTGCTGCTTTTGCTGTGGGAAAACAAATTCTCCTGTCCCCACAGTGATGTGGTTTCTACCACGCAGTCAAGATAGATGAAAAAGTGTCACAAAAACAAAATACCAGAGAGTGTTAGCCAGGCTAAAACTAATTCTGACATTCCAGAGGGATTGTAGTCTTAAAGGAGACACTTAGTATGTCTTGCCACTCTAATCAGCTCCAACTCAAGGTTCTATGTCATGGTTTTCTCTGCTGAGGTCTCATAAACAAAACAGACACAAACAGTATGATCTCACTTAGCACGAATATTCTAGGAAAAGAACATTTTAATGAACTGTATTTTCCCTTTCAATGAATATTCATAGGCAATCATTTTTATGAACACTTATTGTTGAAAATATTTTAATAAATTTATTTTTCCACCAAATAATAAGGCTACTTCAGAAAAAAATGTGGATGTACAGGAAAATTTAACAAATTGAATAAACAGACTGGCCCAGAAAGTAATCTGATTGTTACTAAATCTTTGATGTGAGATGTATGTATACATATTTATAATACTAAAGCATTATGTATGTTATACATATTATGTGATTATGAGTAGATTACATATATAAAATACATATATGTACATACATACTAAGAAGTAAAACCTTATTCCCACAAAAGGAGACTCAGTTCATCAAGGTTTCATGTAAATTCCTATAAAACAAGTATAAGGTTCACACAACACATTAAAGATTTTGGTTTTTGTTTTTGAGCCACACTCAGTAGTGCTTAGGGGATTCTCCTGGCTCTGTACTCAGGAATCACTCCTGGCCGGTTCAGGGGGTCATATGGGATTAAACCCGGGTAAGCCACATGCATGGCAAATGCTCTCCCCACTGTTATATTACTCCAGTCCCATTAAGATTATTTTCAAATAAATAAGATATAATTTTTCTTACCCACTTCATTAATTAGTTAAAAGTATCATAGCAAGACACCACTGCCTGGCTGACAAATGGCAGGCATTGATTTTCTCATCAGTTCTGAGGTAGGAAGTTGAAAATCAAGGTGCCAGCAGAGTTGGTATTTGGTGAACACACTTTCACAGATATTGCCTTCTTGTTTTGTTCTTGCCTGTCCTTCAAGACAGAACAAGTCTCATATCTCTTCTGACCAAGGACATCATCCTATTAAATAAAGGAGGCTCCCTAAGACATGTAGGACTTCATGTATCCTTAGCTCCATAATGTTCTCATTTCCTTTCACATTATGTGTAAGGCTGACTGTGGTGGGGACATGATTCTGTCCATGACATTCACTGTCAGGTGAAGAACAAATTGGATATGGTGTCACATACAACATGAAAGCCACAACAGTTAAGGCCTCACTTAACACTTTTGAACATTTAAAGAAACTGAGCCCAGCAAGGTAGTGTAAAACCAATTAGGCCAAAACAAAGGCCAATTCATAGGAACAGAAGTTAAATTTCTATTTCTGTTCACAAAAAACCTTCACATTAAAGAACCAAAAGGGACTAGAACTAGTACAATAGATAAGATATTTACATAGCATGGACCAGGTTCAATCCCTGACACTTGATACAGTCCCCCAAGTCAGTCTAAGAATGATTCCTGTTCACAAAGCCAGGATTACACCCTGATCATTGCTAGGTGTGACCCAAAAGCTAAAACAGAAAAGAACCAAATGCCTTTAACATCCATCATTTGTATTTATCATTCCATTTATCCATTCATTTATTCATTTCCAATTTGTTCCAAGTCAGGATCACCATTAACCTGGTGAAAGAAGGGCACCAAGCCTGAACAACCTGTTATCTGTCACAGGACACATGCACCCACACAAGCATTCACCCAGATATGGTCAATAGGTATCTATTTTGGGTACAGATTTGGATAGCAGGAAAAAATTTAAACAAAGGACACATAAACTCAACACAGAAAGTGGCCCAACAGAAAAGGCAGGAATTAATTTTTCTCATCACTATAATGAAACAGTAGTTAAACAATACATTGTTATAATAAACGAGATGTAATTTCGATGAATGGATGGAAGATGATGAATAGGTGTGTACTTGTTTGTGAGTGGTACATAGGATCCAACCCAGTGCCTCACCTGAAGGTATTTTTCCTACCCCTGAGCCATATCACTGACCCAATAATATGATGATTTTTACCCACCATTTTTCCTCTGCTAGAGATAGCCAAGTCTTTGGCCAGACGCCTTCTTCACTTCAACACCTTTGGAGGAAATCCCCTGGCCTGTGCTGTTGGCTCAGCAGTGCTTAAGGTATGTTCCAGCAGTTATGTGAGCAGTCTGGCTCCCAAGATGATTCACTTCAAACCCACAGACCCCCGCGGAACTCTACTGCATGACTTGATGGTCATGGACTGTTAACTGTTAGTTCATGAATTTAAGTGACATCTCCAATTAGTATTCTGACGAACCATCTTCATCAGTTTGGGGACTTGAATAAAGTGTTGTCAAAAGAGAACAGAACCCTTTTGGGATCTGATATTTCCAGGCAGCTTCCAATAGCAAATCTTGATTTCAGTTTAATTCTATCTCACGTTGTCTCATATTCTTTTTTTATCCTTGTGTTATTCTACCAGAAATTAAAGAATAAAGAGAAACTTCATTCTTTTTCATTCTAATTAGGTCATTTAGCTATTATGGATTATCATTCAGTACCAACCAATACATTTATTTAACCTGTAATAAAGGTTGTTAATTTGGGGGTGGGGAGAGGTGCTCCCAATTGATGTTCACTAGGCTCAAGCACACATTTCTGCAGCCTTCACCCAGCTGGGCTGGTGATTCAATGTGAGAGTCAATGTGAGGATGTGTGCTGCTTTGGCTTGGGGTGCTGGGGATTCTTGATCCATCCACCTCCAGGACTATTCCAGGTGATGCTCAGGGGAACTTGTGGTACTAGGAAAGAACCCTGGTTGACCATATACAGCACATGTACCTTAACCCCTGTACAATCTCTATAGGCCCTGGAAAAGATGCTCTAATGCCTTTGCTAATATCTCAGCTTAAATAAGTGCGTCATTGATGCATAACCAACTTAAGCCTCTGTTTAAATAAGTAGAGTGCTCTGGAAAAACTTTGAAGAAATTAGTCATAGTGATTGTCTGTAGGGGACAGACATCTGGTGAATGAGGCATAGCACAGTGAGGGTCATTCTACTATATTCACTTTTATGGTTACTGATATTTTTAAGCTCATGATTTATTCAACAATGAAACAAAAAGTCTTCTTGGCAGAGCTCCTAAGCAGTGCTCGGGGGACAAGAAGTCAGAGAAGAAACACCCCCTCAGAGTACTCAGCCTATCTGAGAAGCTTGATGTGCAGTGCTCAGATCTAGCAGTGTGGGGGACCTCCTGGTTCATGCCAATGGTACTCAGAAGACATCTAGTGCCAGGGATCATGAGAAATTTAGCAGTGGTTGGTTCAGTAACTGAATACATCAATACTATAAAAGCACTATTGTAGCCACATTATTTAAGCTATCATTTTAAAATCAACTTTTTAAATGAAGAGGTTTGAGGGGCCGGAACAATAGCTCAGCGTATAAGGCATTTGCTTTGCTTGAGGCCAACCAGGTTCTATACCTGGCATCCATTTGGTCTCCCGAATCTACCAGGCGTAATTTCTAAATGCAGACCCAGGAATAACCCCTGAACACTGCCAGCTGTGCCTCAACAATGCCTCCCCCCCAAATCAAATGATTAAGAGATTTGAGCCAAGGAAATATCTCAACAGATTTAAACACATGCCCTGAAAGCAGGAGAGTCAGAGTTAGTGCCTGTAAATGCATGAACTTCTGAGCATCATTGGGAATAACTCCTGAGCAATGCCAAGTATGGTTCAAAAACAAAAGCAAAAGAGAGAATGAAGAGGTTCTGGATAAATTCCCTCTACCTGGATGTTTTTATGTTTGTTTGAGAGTAAGGTTCAGACTCCCTATCTGTGCTCTGGACCCCAAGGGCTATCCTAATAATGCTAGCAGAGCCAGGCCTGACAGTTAGTTGTTCAGCCCTGCTCTGTTCTTGGGGAATGAATATGGATACGGGATCAAAAACTTGGGGCCTCCAGCATGTACAGCTCCTTTGACTCCACCCTAAGTGGCCTTTGGGTTCTGTTGGTCTGCTGAGGGGTCTTCGGGGAGACTGTCAGGGGTCTCAAACTCGCGGCCCACGGGCCACAAACGGCCCTCCGTACAACATTTTGTGGCCCTGCCCTTGAGGAATTTGTTTTGTTTTGTTTTGTTTTGTTTTGTTTTAGTTGTTTGGGTCACACCCCCCAATGTTCAAGGCTTACTACTGACTATGCGCTCAAGGATCACCCCGACTTTGCCTCCTGCGGCCCGCAGGTAAATTGAGTTTGAGACCCCTGCAAGTACATGTTCCAGTCCGTGTTTTTCAAGCAATTTGGGAACTTTTTTTTAATCTGGGGCAGTTCATCCTTGTTCACTGCCCAAATAGCTGTGGGACCAGCAACACCATGAGAGCCAGAGGACACGTGCTCTGTGTCCTTAGCAGCAACGCCCTCCTTTAATTCAATGCATTTACTATCACAGAGGGAACTATTTTCTGTTTCTTTTTTTTTTTTTTTTTTTTTTTTGGTTTTTGGGCCACACCCTGTGACGCTCAGGGGTTACTCCTGGCTATGCGCTCAGAAGTTGCTCCTGGCTTCTTGGGGGACCATATGGGACGCCGGGGGATCGAACCGCGGTCCATCCTAGGCTAGCGCAGGCAAGGCAGGCACCTTACCTCCAGCGCCACCGCCCGGCCCTATTTTCTGTTTCTTGTGTTCTCACTGTTGCTGGAGGCTCTGTAAATTAGGAAGCAAGGGAGGTTGATGAAAAAAAGTGTTTCCACCTCTCTACCCCACCCACCCGCCTTGGCCACCAGTGCTTGGGGACTTGCTGAGGTCAGTCCTAACCTCTGCACAGGCATTGTAGATCCGTCTCCTTTATCCGCAAATAAAAGGATTTTAGGAGGAGGTGAAATGGTGAAGCAAGATAGTTTTTATTGAAACTTAATTAGAAAGATGTGAAGGAAGAGAAAGGGAGAAAATGGGTTTCTCCAGAGTGGAAATAAGCAAAGAAACAGACAAGCAAGCAAGGTGTATGTTCAGGGGAGAACATAGACTAGAATGGCTAGCTGGATCTTCCTTCCTTATTGTGGTGTCACTGGGCATCTCTCAACAGGTGATCCAAGAAGAGAAGCTACAGGAAAATAGTCAAGACGTGGGCACCTATATGTTACTACAGTTTGCAGAGTTGCGGAAGGAATTTGAAATTATCGGAGATGTCAGAGGAAAAGGCCTCATGTTGGGTGTAGAAATGGTGAAGGACAAGGTGAGTGCTGAACTGCTGTTGTTTCTGCAGGGAACTGGGACTGTTGGGGTTTAGAGAACAAATGGGGGTAAAAGCTCTTTCCTTCCCCTTCCTCTTTCTCTTCCTTCCTCCCTCCCTTCCCTCCTTTCTCCTTCCTTCCTTTTCTTCCTTTCTTCCTTTCTTTCTTCCTTCCTTTTTCTTTTACTTCCTCCCTTCCTCCCTCCCTCACTCACTTCTTTCCTCCCTCCTTCCCACCCTCCCTTCCTTCCTTCCTTCTCAGGAAGAGAGCTTGCAGCTCCACCAGGCTTGCAAAGACCCTTAGAGATGAGAAGTGAGCAACTCTGAGTAATAAAGCACTAGCAGGTTCTAGAAAGGGGAGAGAGAGAGAGAAAAGTGGTATTATTCTTGGCCGACAAGGCAAATGTTTTGATGTAAACTATGTGGAAGAAAGGGAACTATCTGAAGAGAAGCTGGTTGCCCTGAGCACTATGGGATTTGGTTACATAACTGTGACAACTTAGAACTTAGTTATGCCTCAGCTAGAACTTAGTTATTACTAAGCTAGAACTTAACTAGAACTTAGTTACAGACAGGATAACCTAAGATTGAATCCCCAGGTATACTTTTATTAAAGATGCAATAACACTAGTTTTTCTGTATCTATTCACATTTAATTGAATTTTTTTGTTTGTTTTTTTGAGTCACACACAACAGTGTTCAGAGGTTATTTCTGGCCTGCACTCTGGAGTTACTCTTGGTGGGAAGAGATAGGATGCTAGGAATCAAACCCAGGACAGCCTCATGTAAAGCAAATGCTCTTCCCACTGTACTGTACTATTTCTCCAGCCCCATAACTAAATACATCTTGACCTAGCATTTCCACAGATAAAAATATTTCTTTAAGACATGCAGAAATAGAACTGGAGAAAAGGTACAGCAAGTAGGGTGTTTGCCTTGCACATGGTCAAACTGAGTTTAATCACTAGCATTACACCAGGCGTGATTCTTTTTTTTGGTTGGTTGGTTGGTTTTGTGTTTGGGCCACACCCAATGGCACTCAAGGGTTACTCCTGGCTCTGGGTTCACTCCTGGCATGCTCAGAGGATCATATGGGATGCCAGAGATCAAACCTGAGTTAGCTACATGCAAGGCAAACATCATACCTGCTGTGCTACCACTCTGGTCCCCATGAGTGATTCTTTTTTTCTGTTTTTTTGTTTTGTTTTGTTTTATTTTGTTTTGGGGTCACACCTGGTGATGCTCATGGGCTACTCCTGGTTCTGTGCTAAGAAGTCTCTCCTGGCAGGCTTAGGGGACTATATGGGATGCCAGAATTCAAACCATGGTTCATCCTGTGTTGGCTGCATGCAAAGCAAAAATGCCTTATATCTGTGCTATTGCTCCACTCCTCTGGAAGTGATTCTTGAATGCAGAGCCAGGAGTAACTCTGAGCAATGTAGAAAAAAAAAAATATATATATATATATATATATATATGTGTGTGTGTGTGTGTGTGTGTGTGTGTGTGTGTATAAGTATGTATACATACATGCAGAGAAATCGAGATCAGAGAGATAATATAGAGTTAGGCACTTTTCCTCAAATGGCTGGCCAACCCAGATTCAATCACCTGCACTCTATATAATCTTCTGAAAACTTCCAGGTGTGATCTCTGAGCAGTCAGGAGTAGCTTCTAAACAATGCTGGGTATGGCCCCCAAAAAGCTGTGCTCTGAGCTTACTCTTTGCTCTGTGCTCACGGATCACTCCTGGCAATGCAGGATTATTGGCAAGCAAAGCTAACTTTTTAGCCTCTCTACTATCTCTCTGGCCCAAGCTCTGAACCAGAGAACTGAAAGAGGACCATGTACTGGCCTAAACTATGTCCAAAAAGACTATTTAAATGTTAAAGATTGTAGTGTACCTATCTGAGACCCTGGATCTAGGTGTAGCTACCTGAGACCCACCCATTTCTGGGAGGGGTCTTGGGAACTGAATATTAGGTGTAACCTTACCTGCAAGACCCCGCCCATTCCTGGGAGGGGTCTTGGAAAAGGTAGATAAACTTTGGAGCTAGGAAATTCGGGGCTTTCGGCCCTGCTGCGCTCGCTGGCTTTTGGGTCTCTGTGTTCTGGTCTTTGACCAGCATGGAGCCCAAAGGGAAAATGACTGAAAGGAGTTAAGATGCAGAGCTAAGAATGGCTGAATGCTTGAAAGGTTATAATGTAGGCCACACACATGTGGTAGATAGGGCATGAATAAAGCTAATACTTCCTGATGCCTGCCTGTGAGTGAGTTCTATACCCGCCATTCACCTGGGCCTGAAACCTGCCGCTGGATGGGGGTTGCGGAGCCACGTGGCCTGGGATGGCAGAGGAAATCCATCGCCATCCACCGCCATCCAGCCGCATCGTCAATTATTTAATTCAACAAAAGATAAGTTGCAAAAAGACAACAATAGTATGACTGCCTTTTGTTTTCATTTTGTTGTTTTTAGGCCATACCCTGCAGCACTCAAGGCTTACTCCTGACTCTGTGGTCAGAAATTGCTCCTGGTGGAGCCAAAGTGATAGCACAGTGGTAAGGCATTTGTCTTGCACATGTCCGATCCAGAACAAACCTGGTCAGTCCCCTGGCACCCCCAGTGTCCCGTATGGTCCCCCAAGCCAGGAGCAATTTCTAAGCGCATAGCCAGGAGTAACCCCTCAACATCACCGGGTGTGGCCCAAAAACAAACAAACAAACAAACAAAAAATAGCTCCTGGCAGGCTTTGGGGACCATATGGGATGCCAGGGTTTGAACTGAAAAGGGAAATCAGCCCCCCCCCACCAATAGAAAGGGGACCAAAGACCTCGTGGTTCCCTCGTCACCCCCTTATATAGGATGGGAAGTGGGAGGGGAAGAAGAGTCCTTGAGGGCTGGACTTCCGCTACGATAACACCAATGATTCGTGAGGTAGGGGTAGAGGTGGGGCCGAGGCAGTGACGACTTCCTTAAGGGTGGGGCCAAAGCAGTGACAACTTCCCTAAAGGGCGGGGCACCCACCAAGGTTGGTGGGGGGGTGGCTGATTTCCCTTTTCAGAACCTGGGTTGGCCAGCTACAAGGCAAACTCCCTTCCCATTGTGCCATCACTCTGGCCCCAGTATGACTTCCTTTTAAAAATATGCATATAGGCATACTTTATTAAGTAAATAATTTGGTTTACCCAAATTATCAACAAGAGGCTTCTTTCTCTAGAAGTGGGAATGAGGGAGAAGAAACTGTTCCTTTTACATTATGCCTCTGTTTTCAGAGTTTTTCCAATAGCTATGGGTTACTTGTAAATTTTCAAATGCAGACTTACCCCCAAAGAGGCAAAATATAAATAAAGAAAAAAGAGAAATAGAAAGCTGCATCCAACCTTAAGAAGTTAGTGACTAACAGAGACTACTTGGTCTCCACATTTGGACCACAGACTTGAATGCAGAGTGGAGCAGGCTGTCCTGTGACCATCGTGACATTCCCAGCACTGCTTCCCTCTGTGGAATGAATACAAGATGTTTGTTTAGTCACAGCCCTGGAATCCAGGGGATGAGAAAATAGGCACAGGACAGGGAGGAACTAACCCAGGCCAAAATTTGGGTGAGGCCAAACAAACTCCACCTCCACAGTCCTGACATCAGCCAAAGAAAGCCCCATTAATCCAACTCCTTTTATACCCCCTACTCAACCTTTCTAGAAGATTCTATGCTCTGACTTCTCTGGTCCTGCCAACCATATTTAGCTTTTGTTGTGGTTGTTTGTTTTGGAGGGAATGGCATACCTGGCGAAGGTGCTCAGGAGTTAGTCCTGGCTCTTTGCTAGAAATTGCTCCTGGCAGGCTCTGGGAACTATATGGATTGTTGGGCTTTGAACCTGGGTCAGTCCTGTGTGGGCCACGTGCAAGGCAAACGCCCTACTGTTATGCTATCACTCTGGCCCCCATATTTTGGCTTCTTTCTGGTTCTCATATCTGAGCCCAAATTTATTCCAGGATTTTGCTCCTTTAATAATGAGAACCTAAGGCACAAACAGGTTGGTGTGAAGACTTGTGGGTGGTCCTTGAAAAGATCTACAAGTTTCCTTCACAACTTTGTATTTGGGCCCGGAGAGATAGCCCAAACTTTGTCAAATGAAAATTTGAATATGACTTCCTCAATGTTAAACTTGATGACCAACAAAAGACATGCCTCTGTAGCGAGGGGGGAGTGGGTAAAAGCCTGGGGCCTGTGGAGGGAAAGCAGGAAGAAGAGACTAAGGTGACCCCTGAGAGCCAGGCTGGAGTGCGCACTGTGCATCTGTCTTCAAGGGCAGCTCCCTCAGCCCAGGTCATGATGCAGTATGTTTTGTAAATACAAAGTTTCTTTTTTTTTTTTTTTTTTTTTGGTTTTTGGGCCACCCCCGGCTGTGCTCAGGGTTTACTCCTGGCTATCTGCTCAGAAATAACTCCCGGCAGACACGGGGGACCATATGGGACACCGGGATTCGAACCAACCACCTTTGGTCCTGGATCGGCTGCTTGCAAGGCAAACCCGCTGTGCTATCTCTCCGGGCCCAAATACAAAGTATTTTAAAGTATTTACTTTTATACAAAGTATTTAAATACAATTTAAAATTGTAAATTTTAAAGTAAAATTTAAAAATTGTAAATTTAAAATTTAAAAATATTTGAATACAAAGTATTTTCAAAGTATTCACTTATATTGCTACAAATACAGATTGCCACATGAATTCATAATTCTCTCTCTCTCTCTCTCTCTCTCTCTCTCTCTCTCTCTCTCTCTCTCTCTCTCTCTCTCTCTCTCATATTTTTGTGTCACAATCAGCTGTGCTCAAGACTTACTCCAGGATCACTCCATGGAGTAAGGCAAGGTTCAAGTCCATATGTGGTGCTGAGGATCAAACCCCTGTCAGTAGGCCATGAGCAAGGCAAGCACCCTACACACTGTACTATCTCTCCAGCCCCACTCATGCAAGCTGCCCAGCCATCCCCAGATCCTCATGTGGGGACTAATCCAGAGGCCTCTTGTTTGGAATTGGCCTCTTGATTCCCAAAGCATTTACCTTTCCTACCCTTGGAGGTTTTAGTCTTTCTTGGGGGAGAAAAGGACAAATTTCACTAATTAAAAGTTGATGACAAATGAGCCCTACCCAACTGCCCAGCACAACCATGGTGGGCCAAGGAAAACTGAATTATTTGTGTCATTGAGCAAGCCCTGAGCCATTGCTTGGACTTTGAAATGAGCTGAAGCGAAACAAAAGCAAATGAAGCCCTGAGCAGAAGTCGACTCCTAGTTTAGCTGTTTAAGAACCAGTTCTGGAGTTAGCTGAGCCTTTCAGTGGTTCTCTACATTCAATTCCACTTTGTCTTTGGAATTTGGAGTGAATCTAAATAGAAACAGATCACTTTAATACTCTTTCTCTGTCTCTCTTTACTCTCTCCCCCCCTCTCTCTCCCTCCCTCCCTCTCTCTCTCTTTCTCTCTCTCTCTTTCACATATATACACACACAGATCATTTATTCTAATTTTGTTCAATCACAGGGAGAGAGACTGAGAAAGGGAAGAGCATGTTGATTATTTGGGGTGACTTGCTATCTTGTAAATCATGTGTTAGACAATTCAGACACCAAAATAAATCTTATAAAAATATATTGACAGGTGAACCGTCAACCTCTTCCCCGTGAAGAAGTAAATCAAATCCACGAGGACTGTAAGCACATGGGACTCCTAATTGGCAGAGGTGGCATTTTTTCTCAGGTAAGAAGAAAAAAAAAAAGCCTGTTTTGCAAGGAAGGTGCAGTACAGCTTTTATTCCACTAGATGGCACCATGGTTAAAAGATTGGGTTAGCAGGAACTCGTCTAACAGGCATAAACTACAGGTAGACACAGCCAAGGATTGTCTAACAGAATTATACTAACAGGGAATTTACCTCCTGCCTCACAACAGTCACGCAGTAAATAGCTTGTTACTATATTTTCACATATTCTGACCCTTGAAAGAGCAAACTTGGTGATCTTAATTCAGTCCAGCACTCTTCACTCGGGCTAGGAGATGAAACCATTCCTAGTGCTCCATCCTGATAAAGTCAATTTAGGCTCCACAGTCAGGTCCCTAGTTCTGCCCTTCCCGGAGGGCTTGAGGCTACCACTATTAGGAAAACAATCCAACCCCTAAACTCCCACATTTCCAATACACCCCAACAAGAATCAGCTCCAGGCAGGACAGGCATTAAGAATTAGGATGGGGCCGGAGAGATAGCATGGAGGTAAGGCATTTGCCTTTCATGCAGAAGGTCATCAGTTGAATCCCGGCGTCCCATATGGTCTCCCGTGCCTGCCAGGAGCAATTTCTGAGCCTGGAGCCAGGAATAACCCCTGAGCACTGCCGGGTGTGACCCAAAAACCACAAAACAAAAACAAAAACAAGAATTAGGGTAAGTTCTGGTTCCTCCCCTAATATCTGTGATTGGTTACCTTTATTTACCATTTGATACTTGTTTGTTTGGGGGCCACACACAGCGGTGCTCAGGAATAACTCCTGGTCCAGCTCAAGCGACCATATGGAATGCCAGAGATCAAATCCAAGTCATCCTCCTGCAAGACAAAAGCCCGCCTCCCACTATACCCAGGTTCTAGCCTCCATTTGTATTTCTTTTTCTTTCCCATTCCCTTCCCTCTGCTGATGTCATTGCCATTTTGAGGATGTGGGCTGGGGCACAGGGCACTGGGCCATACAGTGTTAGCTGTGGTGCTCACTGAGGTGCCACACCAGGTTGTGGTGCTTTTTACTCTCAGCCACAGTGCTCCTGGGGGCTACACTCTTTTAGCTGCATTGCTTGCCCACATGCTCACTGAGAGTTCTGCTTCTCTTGTTCTAGTGCTCACACACATTTTGGTTATAGAGCTGGTTAGGGATCAGCATGATACTTACACAAGTATTTGTTGCCAGTCTTCCTTTCTACCTGAGGTGCTAGCATGTCTTTATAATAGTGCTCACCAGGGGCATTCCCTTCAGCTGGTGCAGCTAGAAATCACTTGTGCCAGGGATCACAGAGAGTGGGGTTGTCAGGACTGTGGCCCAGGCAGAGGATTCTCAGCCTAACACTTGCAAGGAAGGCAGGGTGCTCTCCATCACTGACTATGCCTCAGAACCCCTCTTTCACTTTTCTTTTTTTTTGGGGGGGGGAGTTTGGGCACTCCAGGGGTTGCTCAGGGTTGCTCCTGGCTCTGGGCTCAGAAATCACTCCTGGCAGGCTTGGGAGACCATATGGGATGCCAGGGTTCAAATCCATGTCTTTCGCATGCAAGGCAGACTCCCTACCCTCTATGCTATCACTCGAGCCCCTTGCACGTTTTGTTTCAATTTTCTTTTCCTTATATTTAAACAGCAGTTACAGTGGCCAGAGTGATAGCACAGCAGGTAGGGTGTTTGTCTTGCATGCAGTTGACCCAGGTTTGATCCCTGCATCCCATATGGTCCCAGGCACTGCCAAAAATAACCCCTGAGCTCAGAGCCAGGAGTAACCTCTGAGCACCAACAGGTGTGACCCCAAAACCAATCAATCTATCAATAAATAAATAATAAACACTGGTTAAAAATTGCTAGAGTGAATTTAAACTTCACAATGTACAGCACCCTTCATCATGCACATTTCCAGCCACCAAACTCCCCAATTTCTCTCCCATCCTCATCCCCTACCTTGTCTCTGGGGAGACATTTTACATCTCTCTCTATGTCTCTCTGTCTCTATCTCTTTCTATTCCTTTTTTTCTTTTAGTTTTGTCCAGAGTGATCCATTCCAACTATCACTGGCATAGAGGTCCCTCCTCTGCCCTAACTGCACAGCTCCGCTATTTATGGCAAGCTTCCTAGCCTGGACAGATTCTTCTGGCCCTTGCCTCTATTGTCTCTGGATATTATCACCATACTACTTTTTTCTTATATCCCACAAATGAGTGAGATTATTCTATGTCTCACTCATTTAATTCAGAATAATACTCTCCATATCCATCTATGTATATGCAAACTTTATGACTTTATTTTTCCTAACAGCTGCATAGTGTAGTATGAAATAATTAACAATGGGGCTGGATGGCGATGGATGGAGGCCTTTGTGCTTAGGCCCCAGCCACGTGGCTTCATCCCCATCCAGCTGGCGGATTCCAGGCCCAGGTAATCGGCGTAATCAAGACTCACTCACAGGCAGGCTTCAGGAAGAAATATCTTTATTCATGCCCTATTCACCACATGTGTGTGGCCTATCTCATAACCTTTTAAGCACTAGTTATTCTTGGCCCTGCATCTAAACTCCTTTCAGCCATTTTCCCTTTGGGCTCCATGCTGGTCAAAGACCAGAACACAGAAACCCAGAAGCCAGAGCGCCCAGCAGCGCAGAATGGGCAAAGAGCCAAAAGGCCAAAAAGCCAAAAGGCCCAAATTCCCTTGGTTCAAGCCTTATATAACATTTCCCAGACCCCTCCCAGGAATGGGAGGGTCTAGCAGGTAAGGTTACACCTACTATCCGGTTCCCAAGACCCCTCCCAGAAGTGGGTGGGTCTAGGGTCTTAAATAGGTACACCCACATTTCCTCCTTTTCTTAATATTTTTATGCACCAACATAATAGAGTGAAAATTAATATACCAGCCCTTTTTAAAAACATATTTTTGCAAAATATACTTTACACCTGTAACCTAAAATTTTATTAATGCTTTTTTACCAAGCACTATTTTGGAACTTTCATGTTCCTATACTTTTAAACTATATTGAGGGAACTTCATGTTCCTATACCTATTCTATACACAAGTACTGCAGCATACATGCATAACATACATTTTAAAAACAGGCTAAGTACATTGAAATACACAGTAAAACATTTTGCAATAGAAAATATTAACTATGAAAGACAACAGAACACATTTAAATCATAAAGAAAATGACTAAGACAAAGATGCAGGTGGTTAGAAATTAGATGTTTAAATGATCTAAACAGAACTACTTCCCTTTTATTTTTATTTTTTAACCACTAACTAACTAAAACTTATTACATTACCAACTATGAGTAAAATATTACTACCCACTAATTTTCTACACCTAAAACCATAGTTTAGATTAATTTGTCCCACGCTGATCTCACCACGTGGCTTTTGTAAACTTTTAAAGTTCAGATGTTGGTTTGTCCCACGCTGATCTTACCACGTGGCTTTCTTTCGTAGTTTCAGGCTCCGCTGCCGGTTTGTGATCTGGAGCATGGATTCCAGGTTTTTCGCTTTTCCGGGCAAAACTGAGCCCAGCCCAGCCCAGCCCAGCCCAGCCCAGCCGAGCCGAGCTGCTTGGAGCTTTTCGCCGCAGGGGCTTCACCGCTGCCTTTTTTCCCCTCTGGGAGCACTTTGGAAGCAGCTTATGGCCGTTCAGAGTTCCAAGTGATTTAAACTAAAAGTTCAGTTCGAAATTTCCAAAGTCGAAATCCAAATTCAAGCCAAAGGTCATTTTCAGAAAATCAGTCCATTTTTAATAGTCTTTTTTCTCCTCCTTTTCCAATTTAGACTTTTAATAAGTCTTTGAAGAGGCCCAGGTTTTTGTTTTTTGTAACAAAGTTTCAGTTCTGGGCCTGGGCCTGGGCTGGAGGTGATGCAAGCTTTCACCTTTCTTATTTTAATTGCCCTTCTTCCCCTAGAAGGGGTCACAGCCATGTTTGAACATTGTTGCACGTGGCCCAGGGTTTTGGGCTTAGTGCACCCGAAAAGAGCCAAAATGAAACAGAAGAGCAGAAATCTCACCATTTTCGCTGTTTTGTTGGGTCCAGGATTCAGGTCAAAGTTCGGATTTCTGATAAGGAATGGCCAGAAAATTGGCCTCTACAAGAAATTCCATACTCGCTAGAAGGAGTGGGAGGCTTAAGTTCCTGTCTGTTAAGTAAAAGGACTATGGTAGTTCACGGCCCAGAAAACCAAAAGGCCAAAAAGCCAAAAGGCCCAAATTCCCTTGGTTCAAGCCTTATATAACATTTCCCAGACCCCTCCCAGGAATGGGAGGGTCTAGCAGGTAAGGTTACACCTACTATCCGGTTCCCAAGACCCCTCCCAGAAGTGGGTGGGTCTAGGGTCTTAAATAGGTACACCCACACATAGTATTCCATTGATGATCCATGGATGTGCCACAGTTTCTTTAGCCACTCATATTCCTCAAAACTAAAGTCTTTCACATTTTTAACATTGCTCACTAGTTTTCCTGCCCCATTCCTGCTTCTTACTTTATGTCAGTGCACTCTCTGGCTTCAAACTTCCCAAAGAAAATGAAAATTATCAGGCAAGTCCTCTATCTAGACTCTACCCATCTTCCACTGCATCACAGATGCAGCCGACATTTCCTCTTCTCTACTTAAGAATACATCACAGTGACCTCATATATTTGACTTTCTCCCAGTCTATAATCTAGCAGGGCTGCAGCTCTTCCTGCCTAACAAACCACATTAAACAGAGGCTGCATGAACCATTTTGCTGGTTGATATAGTCCTGGTCATATATGTTACATAAAGAGTATTGGTTACATAAAGAGTAACCAATGATATAAAATTTCAAGATCTATAACTTAGGAATCCAGAAAAAAATCACTGTTTGCTTGATGGGTTATTCCTTTGTTATCTAAAGAACATTAAATATTAAGTGACATTTGTTATGTTGCTTATTAAAGCGAAAATAAGAGGAAGAGCTGGTCCCATCCTTTATCAAACTGACCAGGAGAGAAAGACATATAGGCAGTGATTTTTAGTGCAAGGTCATCATAGTATCATAAGAGAAAGTCAATGGGATTCCCAGGTCATCCTTTCTGGCTAGGCTGAGCTTTCAGTGCCAAAGCCAATACTCTTTGTGGAAACATGACAGAATGCTACTAGTGATATTTAATTCATGTGGTTGGAACCTAAGGTTAGAGGCACTAAGTGGCCACACACTATTTTGAGCACTGCCTGCACTGGCTTATTTAGTATACTAAACTTTTGTGTGTTGGGGGGGGGTCATACCTGGCTGTGTCAGGGGTTACTTCTGGCTCTGCACTCAGAAATCACTCCTGGAGAGGTGCACAGGGTGACATATGGGATGCCAGGAATCAAAGCCAGGTTGGTTGCATGCAAGGCAAATGCTTTAACCACTGTACTACCACTCTGGCCCCTAGTACACTCAAATTTCTTCATCTGAGGTGTTATGGATCCCATATTCTTCAGAGGAGGCTGTAACTCCAAGGGGAAGTATTGAAGAGTATAATTTGGAAGACATTAATATGGAAGTGAGTGATGGAAAATGAGGAAGAATTCCTGGGAAGTGGAATAAGCTGAGGCTTAAAAAAAAAAAAAAAAACATTTAAAGGCACACATGAGGCCTTGAAGGTAACTCAAAGCACTGGAGCTTGGATCCATCCATCACAGGCTCTGCAAGGTGGCCCCAGCTACAGGGGTACCAATCTACTCCCTAATCATCATGCTGGGAGTAGACCTAGAAGACCAGGTATGACCAAAAAGATAAAAAGTAGAAAAAGGGGGACATTTAAAGGGCAGACAAAGAAAAGGATAGAAAAGAGATTTAAAGGCAGAGAGACAAGAGGAAGGAAATGTTTGGTATTTCTGAGCCATAAGACTAAGGGCTTTGGGCCCAGAGAGATAGCACAGCGGTGTTTGCCTTGCAAGCAGCTGATCCAGGACCTAAGGTGGTTGGTTCAAATCCCGGTGTCCCATATGGTCCCCCGTGCCTGCCAGGAGCTATTTCTGAGCAGACAGCCAGGAGTAACCCCTGAGCACCACCGGGTATGGCCCAAAAAACAAACAAAAAAAAAAAAGACTAAGGGCTTTGTTGGGGTTGCTGGAAAGCAGAGAGTCCTGACAGCAAGAGAGTACAGGGGTTCAAGAGAGGAAAGGGCCAAAGTGGACACATGGATTATACACTTAGCATGTGGTTAGTAGATTTGGTCAAAGAGCTGTCTGGAGATTGAGAGGAGCAGAAATCAGACCTTAGTGGGTTGACTTAGAGTGAAATTTAATGTTCAATGAGCCCTAACTGGTTGAGATGAAAGGAGACAAGAGCCTTTGGGTGGTATCTGAGGAGAGGTATCAGAAATCATCATTATACCTGAGATAATTTGCATTTGGGTCTAGAGAATTTAAAGCCAGGTTATTTGTAGAGAAAATTAAAACAAAATTGCAGGTACAGAAGATAAAGTGATACCTAGAGTGACTCAGACATGAGGAAATATCAAAGATCAAGGGTTCAGGTGGAATCTTTGAAGTTGAGTGATAGTAGAGATGCCTCATTCTCTGGACCTTCCAGCAAGACTGTAAGAATATAGGTGGGGTCCAGAGAGATAGCATGGAGGTAAGGCATTTGCCTTACCTTTCATGCAGAAGGATGGTGGTTCGAATCCCGGTATCCCATATGGTCCCCTGTGCCTGGCAGGGTCGATTTCTGAGCATAGAGCCAGGAGTAAGCACTGAGCATTGCCGGGTGTTACCCAAAAACCAAAAAAAAAAAAAAAAAGAAAAAGAATATAGGTGGGAGCAAAGCAGAGTATGGCAAGTTCTGTTCTAGAAACTTCTCAGAAGCATGAGGCAATATTATCTATCGATAATATTGATAATATTATTTATTGATAATAGGGACAGTGATAGGAGTCGAGAGTGGACATTCAGAGAATGACAAATATTTGAATGAGAGAGGAAGTTGACAGAAGATAAGGGAAATTAGGGAGCCAGCAGAGAGAACTGTCTGTTTTGCTAATGGGATCCATCTTTCCAGCAGAGTGAAGTTCTCTAACCCTCTTCTATGTTGGAGTTCAGTCATAGCTTTGATCAGGGTTGGAAGAGGAGACAGGAGAGAAGGTGGGAGATGCAAGCAAAATGGAGAATAATGTTAGGAGGAAAATGGTGGAGGAGTTAGGAGAGTGACACTTTACTGAAAAGTGCACGTGTCATCAAGTCAAAAATTGAGTTATTCCTGGTTGGAAGTTGGCTTGTAACATTGGCATTGGGTGTGAGTGGTTGGTTATGAAGGAGTGGAGCTGAAGATTCCAAGAGTTGTGGCATAAAGAAATGAAGAAGTTGCTTTGTTGGATTGAATTTGCAGACATGTAGGCCACCCCCAGTGACGGCAAAAATGGAGCATCTAGAGGAGTCGAAATCTCAGCTCAGATTAAGGAAGAACATGAGGCAAGCAGGTGATGAAAAGAAAAGAGGGCAGAGCCAGATGGTACCAGAATTATTGAGAGAATGGAGAGCACATGGCTTGGAGACAGCATTAAAGAGGGAGGAGACCAGCCTATGAAGCAATGTCATATAAAAACAAGATTTGGGATTCTTAGTTCAGTGCATTTCCTCAAAATCATATTTGATCATAGATAATGAGGTATAGTAGAGGTGACACAGATACATTGAGTAGAGAGTCTTGGATATTTGAATATTTGGTGGTGGAGAGATGAGGTAATTGAGTACATTAAGATCAAGATCCGGGACCGGAAGGGTAAGCTGTCTACCTTGCAAGTGCTAGCGTAGGACGGACCGTGGTTCGATCCCCGGGCGTCCCATATGGTCCCCCCAAGCCAGGGGCGATTTCTGAGCACATAGCCAGGAGTAACCCCTTAGTGTCAAACAGGTGTGGCCCAAAAAACAAAAAACAAACAAACAAAAAAAAAAAAGATCAAGATCAGGGGACTGGAGAGATCTCATGAAGGTAAGACATTTGCCTTGCATGCAGAAGGACAGTGGTTTGAATCTCGGCAGCCCATATAGTCCCCTGAGCCTGCCAGGAGCGATTTCTGATCATAGAGCCAGGAGTAACCCCGAGCGTTGCCAGATGTGACCCAAAAAAAAAAAATCAAGATCAAAATATTAACGCTATTGTAGGGGGCATAGGAATAGTACAGCAGTTAGTGCATTTGCTTTGCACTTAGCCAACCCAAGCTCAATTCCTGTATCCCATATGGTCCCCCAAGTCCACCAGGAATGGTCACTGAATGCAGAGCCAGTTGTAAACTTTCAGTAGTGCCAGGTGTGGCTCTCCCCCAACCCCAAACTTGTCAACACTATTGTAAATATATGACCAAGACATCATAATTGAAATTTTTAACAATGAGTTTACCAAGGGAGTGGAAGAGTTCTACAGAACATTGGTGGAGGGATGTTGACCTCTAGTGGTAAGTGTGACCATTGTTATTATTATTATTAATGTTATTATTATTATAAATCACAGTGCCTAAACACAATTATTTTAACCATATTTAATCCTACAATGAATCTTTATCTACTTTCCTTTGTCTTCCCAGACATTTCGAATTGCCCCTCCAATGTGCATCACTAAATCAGATGTTGATTTTGCTGTGGAAGTATTTCGTTCTGCGATAGTCCGGCATATGAATAGAAGAGCTAAATAAAAAATTTAATTAATTAAGCATATACATATGTCTCCTGTGTTTCTTACTTGTACTGAAGAAATTTTTTTGTTTTGTTTTTGTTTATTTTTTGTATTTTTTTTTAATTTTTTTAGATTTTTGGGTCACACCCAGCAGCGCTCCAGGGTTACTCCTGGCTCTATGCTCTGGCAGGCTCGGAGGACCATATGGGACGCTGGGATTCAAACCATCATCCTTCTGCATGCAAGGCAAACGCCCTACATCCATGCTGCTATCTCTTCAGTCCCTACTGAAGAATTTTTTATTTTTTTGAGGAATTCCAGAACCCCTAATTTGAGCTGTGAGAGACAGGACTGACTGCCTAGCTGCACGGTCTAATCACAAAGCCCCTATAATCCCGAGAAATCTTTCCTTCAGCAAAGGATCTCTATCCTAACTCTGAGAATAAAGCCAATGAGTGGCCATTTGAAACCCCTTTAAGTGATGTGTTTTAAGCATGATGTATGCATATTTTTGGTCAATAAATCCAGAAGAGAAATCATTTGGTGAAGGTGCCTTCCAGGAAGCTTCTGTAAGCTTCACTCTTCATCTATAGCTGAAAAATCTTCTGAACCTAAACTGACATATTCCATGATGGAATGACAAAAGCCGATTCAGCCAATAGGGGTCTGGGAGACAGTGTGAGATACAAAGGTGAAAGAAGATGAGTTCCTCTGGCTATCAGCACACAACTGATTTCATCCAAATTGGAGCCATGTCACCTTGTCTGTGAGACAATAAATCTGCCATCCTTCATGGCCTTTTTGTTTTATGTTTCTTTAATTGACACTAAAAGTATTTTAATGATGCAGAAAACACCTCTAGAGAGAGAATTTACCTCTTCTCCTTGAACATCGTTAAGATATTAGTCAGAATCCTCTCAGTTTCTACCTGAACTAAACCTCATTACTTCTTATGTAATATTTCCCAAGAACAGAATGTTTGAACTTCAGCCATTTAAATACACATTCGTCACGTGTCTCCTGTGTGTGTGCATGTCACCTAACCTAAAATGGAATTAACATATTTTCTTAATTTGACTTTTGTTTTTGTTTTGGGGCCACACTCAGCTGTGCTCAGGGCTAACTCCTGGCTGTGCTCTCAAGGATCACTCAAGGCAGACTTGGGAAACTATTATGTGCTGTTGAAATTGAGCCAAGGTCATTTGCATTCAAGGCAAGTGACCTACCCCTGAACTATCTTTTCAGCTGCTTCATTTTACTCTTTTTCTTTGATGTATTTCATAATAACCTCTTACAGTTATGACAAATGACAAATTAGTACCGTCCAAAGCCAAAAACAATCATAAAAATTAAGTGGCACAAAACCATGTAATTCAATTTAAGCCAAATCAAATTGATGGCAAATGTTCTCAGCCTGAAGCTTATTGTCTCTGGAGAATAATTGAGACATATTGAAAGACACTGGCAACTGAGACCCTCTCCTCATCACAAACAGAAGCTTCACAGATCTGAAAGGGAAATAAATACCTTCTGAGCATACAGGTTGATGTTTATATAGGATTTTTCCCAGGTTGTATCTCTTCCTCGTGGTCTGACCCTGCAGTGTCTGTTCCACTGATACATCGACAGTTCACTGCCCAATTGCTCTCTCTTGGGCTTTGATTTCAGCATGCCTTGCACACAATCTTTTATTTACTCCCCAATGGCCCAAGATACAAGAAGGGTTTTTTTTGTTTGTTTTTGTTTTTTTGTTTTTGGGTCAGACCGAGCAGTGCTCAGGGGTTACTCCTGGCTCTGTGCTCAGAAATCACTCAAGGCAGGCTCGGGAGACTATATGGTATGCTGGGATTCGAACCACTGTCCTTCTGTATGCAAGACAAGTGCCCTACCTCCATGCTATCTCTCCAGCCCCAAGATACAAGGAGTTTTATACCCTCCACTTGCCAATTTCTAAAGAAAAAAACACTTCTTAAATACTCTATTTTGACTTAAGAAAATATTACTGGATTAAAAACCAAATGACCTGCATCCTAAACTCAGCATTTTTACTTATTTGCAATAGACAACCTTGCATCAGATATTCAACCTCCTTTTGTTCCAAAGTGTATACATACTTCCTCTTTCAACTGCTTTAATTGTCTTGGGAAACAAGTAAATTAATAAATATGAAAGAGCTTTGTAATCTAAAAACTATGCAAAAAGACGTTGCTTCTCTTCAAACCATTCTATATTGCCTTCCTTACTACGAATTCTTTCCCAAGAGCAGATTTTTGTGCTTTAATTATACTACATACCTCCTATAGCTACCTCCACTTAGATAGCATTCCTACCTGTCATTCCTTAGAAACTACCTCCTCAAAAGATCGCCATTGGATGCATCCCTTATGTCCAAGATGAAATATCCCCCTTCAATGTTCCTTCTAAACAACAGCTTCATCCTGAATAGGATTCTCTTTGTTTCTGCAATGAGCTCCTTCTGCTTTGGATATCACCTTCATATTCTTAGCTGATAAATTCTCAATTGCAAGATTCCCTTCTTGGCCATTTCTTCCATGCTATTCATTCCCTACAGACAATTCAGAAATTGTGTCTATTTTGCCTATGTTTATGTTTTCCAACAATTAATCTTTCTCTAAGATCTAATCCAAATATTCTAGCTCTTTAAACACTCATTTGGATGTCACTTCACACTTAACATCTTACATAAGACACTAATTATCTCTCATCAATAAATCCCTTCTTGATGAATAGCATCTCTTTTGACTCAGACTCCTAATGATTTTCTCTAAACTTCTTTTGGCCTGTTATATAAGTAAGTCGCAGCAATACTTTCTCCAACATAATTTTTCTAGTATGGTCCATTTGTATCAAAACTACCTTAATTTGGGTCATCAGCATCTTTCCTAAGCTCTTTTAAGTTTTGTATGGTTTTGTTCGTTTTAGTTTGGTTTGGTTTGTTTTGGTCGCTCAGGGGTTACTCCTGGCTCTGTGCTTAAAAATCTGGGCTAGAGGGCCCGGAGAGTGCACAGCCGATCCAGGACCAAAGGTGGTTGGTTCGAATCCCGGTGTCCCATATGGTCCCCCGTGCCTGCCAGGAGCTATTTCTGAGCAGACAGCCAGGAGTAACCCCTGAGCACCGCCGGGTGTGCCCCCCCCAAAAGAAAAAAAATAATGAAGGAGTTAATATTTTGGGCCCGGAGAGATAGCACAGCAGCGTTTGCCTTGCAAGCAGCTGATCCAGGACCAAAGGTAGTTGGTTTGAATCCCGGTGTCCCATATGGTCCCCCATGCCTGCCAGGAGCTATTTCTGAGCAGACAGCCAGGAGTAACCCCTGAGCACCGCCGGGTGTGGCCCCAAAAAAACCAAAAAAAATAATAAAATCTGGACTAGAGAGATAGCACAGCTGTAGGGCATTTGCCTTGCACGAAGCCTATCCAGGATAGATGGTGGTTTGAATCCCGGCATCCCATATGGTCCCCTGTATCTGCCAGGGGTGATTTCTTTTTTTATTTTTAATAAATATTTATTTAAGCACCATGATTACAAGCATGTTTAAAGTTGGGTTTCAGTCATAAACAGAACACCACTCATCAACAGTGCAACATTCCCACCCTAATGCTTCCCCTCCTCACACCTGCCCCCCCCCCCATTGCCTGTATTCGGGACAAGCATTCTACTTCTCTCATTCTTTAACATTGTCATGATAGTTGTTAGTGTAGTTATTTCCCTAACAGACTTCACCACTCTTTGTGGTTAGCTTCAAATTGTGAACTGGTCCTTCCAGCCCTTAACTCTATTGTCTCTGGGCCTTATTACAGTAATGTCTTTCATTTTTCTTAAAACCCATAGATGGTGAGACTTGTGTTTATCTTTTTCCTTCTGACTTATTTCACTTAACATAATAGATTCCATGTATACAGGGGTGATTTCTTTATATTATTATTATGTATAATTTTTATTTTGACCATATTGGCTTACATATCTTTCACAGTAGTATTTTAGGTACATATTAACATTGAATCAGGAGAATTACCATCACCAAATTTGTCCTTCCTCCACCCCTGTTCCCATCCTGCATCCCATTTCCCCCACCCTCAACCCCGGGCTGCTAGAGTAAGTGGTCCCCTCTGTGTCTAGCTTACTACATAGTGATCATATATCTGTTTGATCCTGGTACCCTCCCTTATTTCCCCCTCTATTTGAGAGGCGGAACTAGATGGTTCAAGTTATGTGGTTTTGTTTAAAGAAGAGAAAAGCAATAAAGTGGGGTAAAAATCAAATAAGTCGAAAATGGGTGTAGTCCTTCTAGAGGCTCTCAACCTCAGTTTGAGAGAGGACAGGAAAAAAGGAATTGAAATACCATAACAATACAAAAAGAAATATCAAATAAATATCCAATGAGCACTACAGCACTAAAGGCAAGAACCACATAATTGTCTTGGACCTGAAATAGAACCATGCTAGAGCGCAAAAAGAAAGAGAAAGATAAAATAACATAAAATAAAATTGGAGACATCAACTTCAATAGCTACATCAAAACAAAGAAGTCCCAAAAAATAAAAATAAAAATAAATAAATAGATAGATAAAAAGAAAGATTATTTTGTGCCTTCTTTTTTTTTCTTTTCTCTTTAGAGCCAGGTGTTGCATTTGCCTTGCTTGCTCCATCGGATCACCACTAGGGGTCACTCCTGAGCACAGAGCCAGGAATATCCTTTGAGCACTGAAGGGTGGGATTGGGAAGTGGGGGAAGGAAAAAGAAGACAAAAACAGTAAATTACCATAACTGATGTCTTGAACTTCTTCCCAACCAACCACTCCTCTAGCAGGTATCAAATTACTTGAAAGACACTTACTTTAAAGATAAATAGGATTATCTCCTAAAGCCTTTAAAACTCCCTTTTACTCATGGAATAATTTAACTACTGTGACATTCAAAATCTCTCACAATTTGTCCCCAAACCGCCTTTTCAAGTTGTATTTCTGTACTTCTTTTTTATGTCAATCATGTTTCTTTGCCATCCACCTTTAATGTTCCTTCCCTCTTATTTGCAAGAGGAAATTATGGGGTCTGGGAAACTGGACAAGAAAGTTAAGACTCACTTTTTTTACATTATTCTTCAAAAAGCTTCCTATTTTTAACATACTTTTTGCTTTTAAGATAAAGGGAAAGGCAAGAATACTAATACATTTATGATAAGTATTTAAAAATTTATTAAAGTATGAGGAAGAAGCAATGAAACACAATTAACAACATCAACAAAATGTTTTCATGCTTAGGTCAAGATCCCTGTCAGTGCCAGGACTTCTTTATCATGTGGTGTGTGCCTGGCTTCTGCAAGGTCTGATAGAGCCCACCTAGCGGGGACATCAGAGACCAAAAAGCAGTGAGTAAAGCGATGCTAAAAGGGAACCAGGTCTAGATGTCTTTTCTTGACTCTGAAGCTTGCCTGGATCTTGAGATAATCAGGACAAAATGTTCCCTTTTTCAGGAGGAATGTCTGGGGTGGAAGCTGGGAGAGATCTGGAGCAAGAAGTGCAAAGCTTGCAACCAAAGAGTACTGTGGCCAGTTTGGTTTCCAAACCCAATGGAGTCCTTCTATTTGCACTGGGGCCGTGGGCAGGACTTCAGTGCCACCATTCTCCTCCCTTCCATTTTCTGTTCTACCCACAGGAGATGGGCATCATGCCAGCTTACATAAGGGAAAGAGCCCACATTCCTGCCAAACTCTCCCTCACTTCCTCTCTAGTTAAAACAGCCTAAGGATGAACACTTAGCTCAAAGATCTGAGTTCTTTTTCCAAGGAACATGTTGACAGTTAGTCATGAAATAAGTATATAACTGTTGGTGACTGTTTTAAAAATGCATGAAATGCCAGTCCAGTCAAGAGGGAGTAGTTTAAAGAAACACACACACACACACACACAAAACCCATCACATAAAACTTTTTGTATGCCATACATGACGATGATTATTATAAAGAGAGATGGAATGTGTATGAATAGGAAATAGTGATCAACTTAGCTCTTATTTCTGTCATAAAGCTCTGTTTACATCCATGTTGTTTTTAACTTTCTTTTTTTTTTTTTTTTTTTTTTTTTTTTTTTTTTTTTTTTTTGGTTTTTGGGTCACACCTGGCAGTGCTCAGGGGTTATTCCTGGCTCCAGGCTCAGAAATTGCTCCTGGCAGGCACAGGGGACCATATGGGGCGCCGGGATTCGAACCGATGACCTCCTGCATGAAAGGCAAACGCCTTACCTCCATGCTATCTCTCCGGCCCCCTGTTTTTAACTTTCCAGTAATTCACAGGAACCTCAAAAGCATCTCTAGAGTATGGAGAATTGAATTTGTCCTACCTCAGAGATCTAAGTTCCAATTCAATGACATCTTTCTTGCAAAGAACAACACAAGAATGATTGAGGCCATTATAACATTTGCTACTTTGTCATTGATGGCAATATCCCAGTATCCCTCCAGCTTCTATGTGATGTTTACAGAAAGCAGCATTTCTCCAGTCTCATTAAAGTGAAAGATTCACTTCCAATCAAGGCAGACAGAAACATGGTCTTGGCCCCCAGTAAGAACTGTAGTAGGGTTCAGAGGGATTGGGGGGGGGGGCAAAGACACTTTCCTTGCTTGTGGCCAACTTCGGTTCAGTTCCCAGCACTACAAATGATTCCTCAAGCATTTCCAGGAGTGACTTATTGTGAGCACAGAGCCAGGAGAAATCCTGGGCAGCAGTGGATATGGCCCAAAAGCCAAAACCATCAAATATATAAAAATAACTGCAGCAGAAACTGAAAATAAATAATGCAGCAGTTAAAGCACTTGCCTAGCACACAGTTGTGGTGTGACAATGGTTTCCTGAGCACAGAACAAGTGTGGGCCCCTGAGCTCTTGTGAGTGTGATTTCTACTCAAAAGAAAAACAGTAAGTGAAAGATAATATAGAGTGAAAGTGCATTCCCTGCAGGCAGCCCACTCTGGTTTGATCCCCAGCACCACCTAGTACCCATACCATTGCTGGATGTGACCCTAAAAGCCTCCATGCACTGCCAGGGTAGCCAGAGTAAATTTTGGAACACAGGCCAGAGCAATACTGTATTCTTGGGGTCTTGCAACAAAACCATCTGCTCCATTGACTCAGAATCATAGGAGCTGGGGGCCCTGAGTACCTTATGGGAGACCCAAAGCAAATAATTCACAATATTTAACAAATAACTAACAAAATAATAAATAAATAATTAGATAGATAACACAGGAGGCAAAATATTTATTTTGCATAAAGCTTGCTCTGGTTCATATTCCCTGAGTACCACCAGAAGTGATCTCTGAGTACCTCTGAGTATGGCCTGAAAACAATAAGTGAATCAATAAATGTAGCTAAAATCAAATATAACACCACACATATTCTAAATGAAATGGAGCAATAGCACAGCGGGTAGTGTGCTTGCCTTGCATGCATCTGACTGGGGTTTGATCCCTGGCATCCTAAGCACCAGGAATAACTCCTAAGTGCAGAGTCAGGAGTAACCCCTGAGCATTGCAGGGTGTGGCCCAAAAATTAAAAATAAATAAAGGGAAATAAAGGTGCAACTAACTTCTCAAGGAATGAAAGACATTAATAAACAAAAGCTCAACTATGCCCATCCCTTTAATTAAGCACAAGGAGATAAAGGATAGGTCTGATAGGTGCAAACGTAGGAAGCACTTGGAGAACTGAAGGTGTTGAAGATACTGAGTTCATAATCCATAACAGGACTGACTTCAAAGGCAGAATTTAATCAGAAATTGAGGGGAGGGAGGATTTGTTTTATTATATTTTGGTTTGGGGACCACACTGAGCATGCTCAGGACTTCCTCCTGGCTCCGTGCTCAGGAACCATTGCTGGCATTCTTTAGGGGACTCCATGGGGTGCCAGAATAGAAGTTGGGTTGGCTGCAGGTAAATCAAGCACCTTTCCTGCTGTACTATCTCTCTAGCACCCAGAGGAGAAGATTGCTGCAGACAGTAATGCAGTCTGGGGAGAGGAAAGAATTGAGGCAAGTGGTGAGAGAGAAAATGAACGAGAGAGCTACAGTTCTCTTTTATGACCCACCTTCTTCGACAGAGAAGTACCTGAAGAGATAAAGGTTGCCACAAGGATCTGCATGATATTACCACAAACATGGATTTATTACTGAGTTTGTGGGTTCTTGAAACTTGTATGAAAAATTTCCATATAAAACTCAGGTGCTGGGGGCCGGAGCAATAGCACAGCAATAAAGTGCTTGGCTTGGCTTGCTTGCAGCCAACACAGGATGGACGCCGGTTCGAATTCCGGCACCCCATATGGTCCCAGAGCCTGCCAAGGGCGACTTTAGAGCGCAAAACCAGGAGTAATTTCTGAGCGCTGCCAGGTGTGACCCAAAAACCAAAATCAAAAAACAAAAACAAAAACCCAAAAAGTCAGATGCTTAAGATTATTACACAGTTTAAGTAGATGGGGTCAGGTCCTCTCACCCTCTCACTGCCTAGGCCTCTCCTTTTACCCAGTTAAGGCAACACTCATCCTGCCCCTCAATGCCCGGTCCAGATTATAAGGTCTTTGTCCTGTCCCTTGCTATCTGCTTACTTAGTCTTGTCCCTTCATTGTGCTCTGCCCAGTGTGCACATTCCTGCTCTGGAAAGTATCCAGTTACCTTAGCTGGGCTGGCATCTCTGTAACTTGTCACTGGCCTCTCTAGCTCTCTGTGCCCATGGCTTTTCTTAGTCTTTAGCTACAGCCCCCTGAGCTTAAGTGATATCCCTACTGTCCTGCTGTTTGTCTGAGGAGAGAAAAGAATGTTGTCTGGCTGGAGGCTCCTGCCACTATCTCCCACCTGCTCAGGCTTGGAGTAGAAGGACGAGACCACACAACTGGAATAAAGTTTAGTACTTTATTTTTATATATTTTTTAAAAAATATATTTAAGCACCATGATTACAAATATGTTTCTAGTTCCAAGACCCCCATATTGGCCATCCGTGGCCATCACCTGAAGGAGATGAGCCCTGCCCAAAGTCATGAAGAAGATTATATGGGAAAGGATATAGGTTGGTTGTAGGTTTTTGATGATCTTTAAAATGATTGGCTATTGTCTAGAGGTACCTTTCTATTTCCTTGTTTTCTATGGTGTCTATGGAAATAGGCTTGTGAAAACCTACACCATGTAGTTCTTACAAAATGGCTTCTCTCCCTGCTCAGAACCCATGTTCAACCTGCATGTGGCCTTTATAAAATGGTGTCCCTCCTTGTTCAGAACTCAGGACCCAACACCACCCCAACCATCCCATTGGTATTTTGCCTCTTTTCAGTGGGCAAGGCTCAAAAGTAATTCATTGCTAGTTAATTAAATTGATTGGCTAATGTATTACTGTACAATGTACCAATGGCATTGATGCCAGTGCCTGGCCAGCCCCACCAAGCAGTCACCAGCTGCACCTGTGGTCCACCTGATCTACACAATGTGGAATTGATCCACACCACCAAGCTTTTCAGTCAAGGCCTCCAGCTGCAGCAGAGATGACTGGTGGCAAAGGAAGTCAGACTTGAGGCCAGAACAATAACACAGCAGGTACAGCATTTGCTTTGTACCCGGCTGATGCTGACATGGGTTCAATCCCTAGCATCCCATATGGTCCCCGAGCCCATCATGCATAATTTCTGAGCACAGAGCCAGGAGTTATCCCTAAGCACCTGAAACAAAAACAAAAAATAAAAAAGAAAGAAAATCAATCCTGACCCCCATCAAGTTTCCCAGATTCTTTATTTTGTAGAAAAGAATGTCAGGAGGAGACAAATAGTAAAATAAAATAGTTTAGTTAGAAAATATGTTGAGTGAACAGGGAGGGGGAAGAGAGAGAAAATGAGAGAGACAGAGACAGACAGAGACAGAGAGATACATTCAAGCAAGAGATAAGTTGAGCTTCTCCAGAGAGGAGAGAAGCTCCTCATAAAAAAAAAATTTTTTTTTCTTATGAAGAAAAAAAATATTGCATGCCCCAAGTTGAGATGTGAGTGACCCCAGGATAGAGATGCTCTATGCATCCTTTTACAAACTAGGTTTCATAGAGAATTTCCCCCAAAACTATACTGTCCCCTAGGAGAAGGGTTTCAATTCCTATAAGAGTCTGTTGTGAGGATGTTGTCAGAAAGAGAGTTTTGAACTTTAGTTGTTTTTCAAATGCTCATATTAGAACCTTTGTTCCTGAATCTTCTCGCCTGAGTGAATCCAGTCAGCTCTGGGCCACTGGTATATTTTTTTGCTTAGCCTCATGCTCTACTATTGTCATTCAGACTTGTCAGACCTCAGTTGCATCTTCAAAGGGGTCCAAACTTCCTACTTTTTGACTGTCTGGGGACTGGTGACAGAGTAGTTTCTTCAGGTCACATCTTGGTTTTCTAACTTTCTGGGAAATTCATCACCAGGAGTCTCTTTGTCCTTCTGTCTGCTTCAGCAAGACAGCTGGGGTGAGGGGGATTTCTTCCATAGGTCTCCGATTGCTTTTCTGAGAATGTGCGGTGACTTAGTGGGTCTGAGCTTTTGCATGGAAGTAGTAAGCTTTTGGACCACAAGAGACTCTGTGCCTAATAGCATGTTTGAGGAACAGAAACAAGTCCTTGGCTTAACAAGACAATGGGATCCCAGGTAGTCACCCAAACCTGAAACTTTTGCAAAACCAGCCCATAGGCATGAGTGAACTATTTGAGAAAGCCCAGAAATCTGTTGTGATGCAGAATTCCAGGCTCAGAGAAAGGCTGGGTTCCTGGAACCTAGATGCCTGGGACAAAGGCAGTATTATAAGGAGCAAAGAAAAGTTCAGTGCTTTCTCCCATGAAAAGCCCAACTAATCCAATTTTTATGAACTCCAGACCAAAGCAATTATAGAAAATATTTGTATATAAACCCATCCCAAGAGATTGAGTATTCTTTCTATTCTGTAGAGGTTTACATTCTCTAGAATGTAACTTTTTCTAGTATCACTTTCTATATCATACTTAACCTTTGTTTTCTAAGATTTTTTTTTTTTTTTTTTTTTTTTTTTTGTGGTTTTTGGGTCACACCCGGCAGTGCTCAGGGGTTATTCCTGGCTCCAGGCTCAGAAATTGCTCCTGGCAGGCACGGGAGGACCATATGGGACGCCGGGATTCGAACCGATGACCTCCTGCATGAGAGGCAAACGCCTTACCTCCATGCTATCTCTCCGGCCCCGTTTTCTAAGATTTTATTGCCGCCTGAAATTCTTTTCTAGTTAGAAGTTGGGCCCAATTCTTGCTTTCCCACAAAGAGCAATCTCTCATTATATCCTGAGTTTCATGGCTTCCAGAGAAATTAGGTTCAAGGTGCTAGTACAATAGTACAGCCTTGCACACAGCCAACCTAAGTTCGATACCCAGCACCCTATGTGGCCCCCCAAGCACTGCCAGGAGTCATTCCAAGCACAGAGCCAGGAGTAACCCCAAGGATGCTGAATGTAACCCCCAAACAAAACAAAACAAAACAAAACAAATTGGGTTCAGGGATCATTTCTCAGCCCAGGTAAAACAAGTGTGGCTCCAATGTAACTTGACAATTGCATTGTGGAGCAGGGGCTCAAGGCAGACTCTCATCAGTACTGGGTTCCCCCAGGCATTTACCAGGATGACTGAGGTCTGCCTTATCCTTCTTAAGGCTGCCCATTCCCTGATCCCCCCTTCAGTACTTTACATAAGTCACCTGCAGTAAGAGGAATGAGCAGAGGGATTTTTCTGGTGATGAGAGAACCCGAAAGAAACTTTGGTGGTGGGAGTAATGACAGTTACTTAAAAAAAAACAATGGAAAGCTGTACCCTATATGTCTTTTAAAATTCAAGCCAAAGAAAAATCAATACAGAGGAAAAAAGGAAATATATTTATAAATATATTTATATGAAGATTACACATACAAATACATTTCTAATGAATAGGTTGCAAAATAAACCATTTATTTTTAGAAAAAAAATAACTCTTGGATGAATGATTAGAATGGTAATAGCAGAAGGAATTGAAAGAGTTCCCAAAATCTTTTTTTGATTTTCCAGTGAAAATCTCTTACTCATTTTCCATTTTCTTATTTATCCCTTGCTCTCCCGCAGAGGAGAGGGGAAGGGGGTGGTAATTCACATCCTGTCCTTCCCACTTTCAATGACTTTGCATTTAATTTATCTGGAAAACATGGATCTCCAGCAAGAATTGCAATGACAACACTTTGCTGTGGACCTAGTGATGCCTCTCTCATCTCTCTCTTGCGTGTGTCTCTGTGATGTACATGACCTTCTGCACCTCTTATTCTCCTGTTCTTTTCTCTGGGACATCATCATCCCCTCCAGGACCCCTGGCTTCTATCTTCAGCAATCCTTGGACTTCAAGGAATTTAAAGACATAATTGTCACTAATACTAAAATAGCAAAAAATGTTATAAATGGATCCACTTTGTAAATAGAGGATCTGAGGGACAAGCCTTGAACTGATGCCAGCACAGGCCCAGCCTGGGTTCCCCAAGAAATCAGGTGGCAGGGGATCATAATCTGCACGGTGCAGAACAAGTGGAACTTAGGTATGGTTTGATGACTTTCTTTTGGGTTTGGAGATATCAAGTCTTTACAGTAACATGGCTCATAGCAGACTCTCCATCAATTCTACAATTCCCCAGTCACTTACTTCCCTGAGTTACTAGATGGGTGGAGAGGGAAACAGTAGATTTTCTTTTGGAGGCTGCATCTGCCTTCTCCCCACTTCACAAAAAACACCTGCAACAAGACTATCCATGGTGTTTTTTTCTACAAATCCTAATGCCACCTCTATTTTTGGTTGTTTGCTTTGGGCCACCCCTGGTGATACTCTGGTTACTCTGCTCTCAGAATCATAGTGGCGGTGCTCAAGAAGACCATAATGGGATGCTGTGAATTGAACCTGGGCAAACTGCATGCAAGGCAAGTGACCTACCCACTGTGTTAGTTCTCTGACCCCTATTATATCAACACTTCTGTTACAGTGAAAGTGAAGGAGGCAGACATCTCCCTCTCTCTCTCCCCCACCCTCTATCTATCCATCTATATATTTATACCATTTGAGTGGTATATTAAAGAGGCAATCAAATTAGTGTTTATCTAATAATCTAATTGGTTGATTTATGTAACAAGGTAAGTTTTCACAACCTTGTTAATATCAGGTATTAACCAATATTAACAACAGTATTTATGTATCCAAGGGTGGAGAAATGTAAAGTATATAAGCCTAGGTTATGAGCTATTGGCTTTAGGGTACTGAAAAAGAATGAGGCATAGAAGTTGCTTCTGGAGAGAAGTTGCTGCTAAAGGGTGTCACAGGGAAACCCTGATCTAAAGAGGTTGCTGTTGACCTGTGAGTTCTAAATAAAGAACTGTAACCCAAGACAATGAGGACTGATGTCTATTTTTGCTTGCCATCCTTAAGAACTCAGAAGCTAGCACCTTTTGCCATCTGTGTTCTAAGATTCTTATCTAATTAAATTGTTTTTCATTTTAGACTTGGTGACTTTCAATACCATTGTTCTATTATCTTGTGAGTTCTTGGCATGCTCATGGGTTTTGTTTCGTTGACTCTCCAATGATGATGGACCTCAGAAATTTTGACCTTCCAAATTACCCAATCTCCTGAAAATTTTATTTGGGATTTTCATCCTTGATTCTCTAACTGGGAATATATATATATATAGTTCCATGACAGTATGTCCCTGGCTAACACACTCATCATTAGTAGCTTCTTGAACTCTTCTCCCTGGCTGCCATCTTCATTCACACACTCTCCTGGACTCAGGATGGACACATGGACCCAACTAACTTCATACTCTAATTCCTCCACCAACCTAAACTAGCTTCTGTCAAACTTCTGATCTTGCTTGTCTCCTTGCCAGTCCTTTGTGCCACCCCATTAAGCTGCTGATCAATTTCCCAATTGCCAACTCTGACTACCATGGCTGATGGGGGTGTACCTCCTGATCACAGACACCCCTTTGGCTACCTTTGTGCTGCCACTGCTTCTTTCCCTTTCTGTCACATTGCCCAGATTGACAGGCAGTGCCTCATCCTCACCAAGGCATGAGTTAAGGAGCTGGCTGATCCTGTTATCTAACTCTCTGCTCCAGCTCAAAGCCTGATCATGTTGGCCTCATGATTTGCCACTTGAAGCAAGTTTTTAAAAAGCAAGAGGTAGGAGGACAGTGGATATTATGCCAGAAACACAGTATTTTTAGGACCTTTTTCCTCTTGGGGATGAGGAATATCTATACGGTAAGTAAACTCTAGCTGAGGTACAAAAAAAAAGTTTTTTTTTTTCTTTTGGGGCCACATCCAGCTATGCTCCTGAGTTACTCCTGGTTTTGCACTCAGGAATCACACCTGGCAGACTGGGGCGTGAGGGTGGGATCCATATGGGATGCTAGGGACCGAACTCAGGTTAGCCACATGTAAAGCAAGCATCCTCCCTGCTATACTATCATCTGGACCCAAAAGCATAGGCTTGCTTTTTCTTCTATTGCCACATTGAAGAATTTGTGGCAAAATTGTACTGCATCAAGAAAAATGTCTAAGAACTTTATCATTTTATCTCTTGTCATACTTGACCTGCTGGCAGGTGGTTCAGTGCTAGGGCCTGAGGATGCTGAGCTGCTCATGCCCTGCAGTGCCAGGAACCACCAGGGTTCACCCTGGCAGTGCTTAGGGCCTCCAGAGCCACACTTAGTGATGCTTGGGGAACCGTTTATTGGTTTATTTTTCTGATAATTATATTTTCCATTCCTTTAAGTTTTATTGGACCAAGTTTTATATGCTTGTCAAAGGGGCAAGCAGGCTGGGAAATGGGGAGTAAACCTGGGGATATTGGTGAAAGGAAAGGAACACTGATGGTGCAATTGGTGCTAGCACACTGTTAGCCTGTAACAATTCTATTATAAGCAACTTTGTCAATCAAAGTGTCTCTCTCAGTAAACATTCCAAGAAAGACAAAAAAGAAGGAAGGAAGGAAGGAAGGAAGGAAGGAAGGAAGGAAGGAAGGAAGGAAGGAAGGAAGGAAGGAAGGAAGGAAGGAAGGAAGGAAGGAAGGAAGGAAGGAAGGAAGGAAGGAAGGAAGGAAGGAAAGAAGGAAGGAAAGAAGGAAGGAAGGAAGGAAGGAAGGAAGGAAGGAGGGAGGGAGGGAGGGGGGAGGGAGGGAGGGAGGGGGGAGGGAGGGAGGGAGGGAAGAAGGAAGGAAGGAAGGGAGGGAGGGAGGAAGGAAGGAAGGAAGGGAGGGAGGGAGGGAAGAAGGAAGGAAGGAAGGGAGGGAGGGAGGAAGGAAGGAAGGAAGGGAGGGAGGGAGGAAGGGAGGGAGGGAGGGAGGGAGGGAGGAAGGAAGGAAGGAAGGAAGGAAGGAAGGAAGGAAGGAAGGAAGGAAGGAAGGAAGGAAGGAAGGGAGGGAGGGAGGGAGGGAGGGAGGGAGGGAGGAAGGAAGGAAAAAAAGAAAATAGAAAAGGGAGAGAATAGAAGGAATGAAGGAAGAAAGAAAAATAAAGACCGAAAGAAAGTCATTTTTGAAGGGTTATAATCTACAGATCATTTGAACAAAATGCTAAGGTACTATCACTTTTTCCTTACAGAAACTGTGAGGCACTTTTCTCTATGTGCCATTCAAATAAGTGTTTATAGTGCAAATTCTCATTTGAGCTTCTTCTATTTACAGAAGGTACTTGGTTCCTGAAAAAAATTTCACCGACCTTGGCATCCAGACATAGTTTCAATGGCAAAGTAGTTACATGTACAAATGCATTGAACCTTCTCACATAATTACAGGCCATGGATCTCCAAGATGGTTTCTATTGGCATCTCACTGAAGTAATCTTTTCAGCCTTAGAGCTCAAAAGCATCTCTCCATTTAGGAAGAACAAAGGCCATATATGATCTCATTTACTTAGAACAAGACAAAGGAATGGAAGGTGTCAACTGATGGCAAGCCCTTGGCTTTGGTTTACAGAAATGAGAATGCCGAGGGGAGGGGAGGGGGGAGGGAATGAGGAGACAAACTGGAGATACCATCAGGGCTTAGCCAAGCTGCTTGGACATTTCAGTACCATAGAAGTGAGGCAACTAGTCATAAAAACTGAATCAACACAGTATGTTTAAGCATGCAACCTAAAATACAGTTAAATATTTTTTTTCCAAAAGTAGCTAAAAAAAAAAAAAGAAAGAAAGAAAACAGAACATGGTAGTTAAAGAGGTGGGGTGGGGTGAGGGAGGTCACTGGTGGAGAGAGACTGACCCAAGAGGTCACAACTGGTATGAATGGTATAGACCCTGTTTGAAATCTCGAGCCTAAATAAAATTAATTTAAAAGTCCCCATTTAGGGGCTGGAGTGATAGCACAGTAGTAGGGCATTTGCCTTGCATGTGGCAGACCTGGGATGGACCCAGGTTTAATTCCCTATATCCCATATGGTCCCTGGAGCTGCCAGGAGGGATTTCTAAGCAAAGAGCCAGCAGTAACTCCTGATCACCACTGGGTGTGGCCCAAACTCTTTCCCTCTAAAAAATGTCCCCCATTTAGGAAGTCAGAGAAATAATACAAAGGTTTAAGGTGCCTGGGTAGCATGCCACTATGACCACCACGAACCAGGTTCAAATTCCAGCAACCACCACATACAATCTTCTGAGCATCAGCAGAGTTCAGGGGCAGCCCCTGAGCATCACAATTTGAGCACTCTCAGTAAAGTGAGTCCCCATTTCAGAGTAGAAATTATATTTATATAAATGATTTGATAACATATACACAAAAAAAAATTTTTTTTTTTTGGTTATTGAGTCACACCCGGTGACACTCAGGAGTTACTCCTGGCTATGCACTCAGAAATCGTTCCTGGCTTGGGGGACCATATGGGAGATAGAACCGCAGTTCATCCTAGGTCAGCCCTGTACAAGGCAAGCGCCTTACCGCTGTGCCACTGCTCCGGGTCCCACAATTGCATTTTTAAATATAAATTCAACAGGGTTATCTGGGATGTATTCCAGTGGTAGAACTCATGCTTTGCATGGATCTTATACCATATGTATTGTACATATATAAAAATATGTATTTTAAAATACATTTTATATATACATATACACTCTGAGATCAATGTATCAGTGGAATTATACAAATAAATCATTTAGTTTACTTCAGAGACCAAATTGTTAAATAAAGCAAATAAAAGTAAATTGTAAATAAATAAAATAAGTTAATAAATGCCTATGTGTACTGGCTCACACTTTATGCTTTAATCTACAATTCTACATGGTTGGTCTGACTCCTATTTTACAAATCATTTTTCAAAAAGAATGTTATGAACTGAGCAGATATAGCTCTAAGGCCTGGAGTCCATGGGCACACATTGGGCCCATGTTTTGATTCCCAGCACCACAAAGACCCCCCCCAACCACCCCTGCATGTACTACTAGTCACTACCCTCCCCAAAAGTATGTCCAATATCCTAGACCTAGAGATGAGTCAAAGTGCCAAAGGACTAAATACCTAAATACTAGGTATTTAGGAACCACAAGTGTGATCCATGGCACTGCATGATGCTCCAAGCACCATTGCATATGGACCAAAACCAAAAAAAAAGCCTGAAGTTCAAAGTACTTTAAGATCATACAGCTGGTACTAGATTTGAGCTAAGTCCTGTGGCTGGCTGGCGAGCCTGTGACCTTATCAGCTCATTAGGGAACACACACACACTGAAATAGGATCCAACCAGGATGAGTCGACCTGTGAGGTCATTACAAAACAGTGGCTTCCTGGGCAAAGAAATCTCATTTCTCTTGCATGCCAAAGTGGACAGCTGGGGCTCAGTGGCCCTCAGCCCCATAGAGGGGCTGTGATTTAGCCTCTCTTCTCTGAAGGTACAAAGTACCAAGAGGGAGGCTGTAAGTCCAGCCATGACCGCTTCTGTGAAGGTGGCGGAGGAAAGATACAGACAGACTCTATCCTCATGGACCCGAGTCAGTGGATACGTAGCAGTATCAAGTTATATACTTTTTTGGGGTATGGGGGGGAAACCCGGTGGTGCTCAGGGGTTACTCCTGGTTCTGCACTCAAAAGTTGTTCCTGGCAGGCTTGGGGGACCATATGGGATGTCGGGATTTGAACCAGGGTCCGTCCTGTGTTCGCTGCATGGAAAGCAAATGCCTTACCGCTGTGCCCATAGTGCCCATAGTTATATAATATTTATATATTCTGCAAGGGCCCTGAAAGTTCAAGTTCTATGGGAGAAAGAGAAAAAAGGTCCTTACCTATGACAGAGTGTGCTGGTGGGATAATGCCAAGGAATCAAAGCAGATCTTTAACTCACATTTCAAAGTGACATATCGTGAGAAGTGGAAGGTTTATTTGAATTTTCTGGACATTAGAAGTATTTCATGAGAAGCAGAGTGACCCTCCCAAGTCCCCACCTGTGAGTACTCTGATTACTCAAATTCTGACACCTTCCTTCGAATGTCTTCTGAGATGACCAGATGAGGTCCCTGATGTTGGCTTACTCTAGTTCAGTTCTCCTCCATCCTTTTCCAGAGGCTATTGCTTTTCTGAACATCATGTCTGCTCCCTCCTGCTGTTTCTGTACTTCCTCTCCATAAAAAAACAAAACTCAAGAAACCATGCCCAAAAACTGGTCTCATGGCCCCTTTCACCTACTATCATCTTGCTCTTGAGCACATGCCTTCATTCTAATAGTGATACTTCCAATTTGCTTTAGATAAAAAGTTCAGCCGTGGGGCCAGAGCGGTAATGCTAGAGGTAAGGCATCTGCCTTGCAAGTGTTAGCCTAGGACGGATAGCAGTTTGATCCCCCGGGGTCCCATATGGTTCCCCCCAAGCCAGGAGCAATTTCTGAGCACATAGCCAGGAGTAAGCCCTAAGTGTCACTGGGTGTGGCCCAAAAAAAACCAAAAAAACAATACAAAATAAAACAAAAAAGTTCAGCTGTGAATATCCTTGTGTTTGCATGCATGGAATATGGGTGCTCAAATTCTGCTTCTCAAGCTTGAAGTGCCCAGGCATGTTCCAGAGCAGATTCTCATCCATAGATCTGGCAGATGCTCTCCAGAAGGAAGTCCAAGCTGTCACTCACTGTTTATAGACCTAGAAATCCATCTTTAGGGGCTGAAGAGACAGCACAGTGGCAAGGCGTTTGTTTGCCTTGCAAGCAGTCCACCCAGGACGGACCTGGGTTTGATTACCGCCATCCCATATGGTCTGGAGCCTGCTAGGAGTGATTTCTGAGTGCAAAGACAGGAATAACCTGAGCATCGCCAGATGTGGCCCCAAAACAAAAACAAACAAAATATTCATTTTTTTTTTTACTATTTGCTAATTGAAAAAACCATATTTCCCTAATTATCAGTGACAAGGATCGACCTTTCATATCATTCCATCATCTGGGCTCTAGTGGTATTGTGCCCATTTTTGGTAATGCACAGTTCTAACTGTATAGTCCAAGGGCCTGGGGATCCAGGAAACTTCTTTATTGATGCTCTACCTGTGTAAAGCTAAATTTTCATTTATTTTAACCAAAGCATAGAGCACCAGAATAACTATAGAAGCCCCTCTGAGAATGTAGCCCTCTTTTATACATTAAGCTAGCCAACAAATTTTCAAACATCGTAACCTTATTGTTTTGAAATATTTTTCATTATTTAATGTCATCTTAAATATATAAAACCCCTAAACTACCTCAATTTTCATTTCTAAGAGTAATTAAGAAGCTGAATACACACAGAAACTTTGGTGGGGGAAGCAAAACGTTTGGGCCACACCCAGTGGTGTTCAGGGATCATTCCTAAAAGGACTCAAGAGGACCATATGGAGAGAAAAGTTTGAATTTGTGTTGAGCACATGCAAGGCAAAAGTCCTACATGCTGTATTTTTACTCTGGCTTTGGGATTCTCAATTTTTAAGAATATAAAGATGTCATCCTAAGACCTAAAATCTTAAGAAGTTTATTGCTGTCTTTTCTGCCTCATAGCAGGTTCTTGTGTGTGTTTTAATGTATTCTGGACAATCTTTTACCAGTGAAATGTTACAAATATTCTCTTCTAGTCTGACATTTTTCAGTTTGTTATATTGCCCATTGTCTTATAGATGATATAATTTGAATGTTTTTTTTACTAACGATGCTGTTGCTATTTTGAATCTAAGCAAGTCTTATTGGACTTCAAGAGCCCTTTTTAGAGGGCCAAGTCTGGCCGGTTAATTGGAAGCTAATAATCTGTGAAGTGGCTCCCAAAGTCTGGGCACCACTAAGTGCATTATGAGGAAAGGAATGGAATATATCCTGATTCCATCTCTGCTGATCCCTCATTCTTTTTTTTTTTTTTTTTTTTTAGTTTTTGGGCAACACCTGCCAGTGCTCAGGGATTAATCCAGGCCCTGTGCTTCTGTGCTCAGATATCATTCCTGGCAGGCTTGGGAATTATATGGGATGATGGGGATCAAACCCAGGTCAGCTGCATGCAAGGCAAATGCCCTACTGCTGTGTTATTGCTCTGGCCCTTCAACCCTCATTCTATGCATCTCTTATACCTGAGCTAACTTCAACCATTACAAGTGATTAGCCACAGACCTTGGTTATTATTTTGTGTCAAAACAAAACAAAAATGGATGTCTGCAATTCACCAAAAATGCTATTTTGTCTGTGGCACAGTATATAAATGTTTTTCACTTCTGAAGTAGATTAACTAATTCATATAAACCTTAATGCACAGTTAGCTCAATATGTACACTCCTTTCTGCAAATATTTTAACTGAAACAGTCTTAAATCATTTATAAATAACCATTTATATATGGCTGCTGTATTTAAAAAGCCCTTACATACTACTATTTTGTTTGACCTATTTCATCATCCTGCAAGTTGAACGGAGACAAAATGATGATGCTGAGAACTGTTCAGAGATGGGAAATGAAGGCCATGAGGAGAAGACTCCTCAGCATTACACAAACAGGGTCTAAAGTGAGGCTTGTCCTCAATCAAAACTGAAAGACTCTCTTGAAAGTTATGGCTGATTTCTATCCATCGGTATAAAAGGACATGGACCCTAGACAATCCTCACATGAAGCAAAAAGTAAATGAAGCACTTGCCTGGTTGGTACAAAGAAAGCATGGCAGATCTGGAAGGCAAAAGAATGAGAGCCTCGGGGCCGGAGAGATAGCATGGAGGTAAGGCGTTTGCCTTTCATGCAGAAGGTCATCGGTTCGAATCCTGGCGTCCCATATGGTCCCCCGTGCCTGCCGGGAGCAATTTCTGAGCATGGAGCCAGGAGTGGCCCCTGAGCACTGCCGGGTGTGACCCAAAAACCACAAAAAAAAAAAAAAAAAAGAATGAGAGCCTCTGCGATTCAGTGACATCCTATCCTTTACGGGGCAATATTACTATTACAGGGCCAGCATGTTCTCCTACTCTCATATCCTACTCATAGTATCAGCTTTTTTTTTTTTGGGGGGGGGGGAAACACCCATTTGATTCTCAGGGGTTACTCCTGGCTAAGCACTCAGAAATTGCTCCTGGCTTGGGGGACCATATGGGACACCAGGGGATCGAACTGCGGTCCTTCCTTGGCTAGCACTTGCAAGGCAGACACCTTACCTCTAGGGCCCCGCTATCAGCTGTTTTAAATGAAGGAAGGTGGAGAGGTTTAGATGAAACCTAAGAGAAAAAGAAGCTACAAACTGCCCTGTACTTCCCTGGCAGGATCAAGAAAGAGAAGAAACGCAGGAGGATTTAGAGATAGAAGTAGAAGTAAGGAGGAAAGATGTTATCTTTATATTCTTTATAAATACTTCTCTAACAAGAAGTTCAAGAATTTAAAGCTATTACCTACACAATTACGAAATTTTACCTTTTTCTCAAAATACAAAAAAATAAGGTTCAAATGTGTATTTTTAGGCTGATCCTACAGAATATCAACAATCACTACTATCCTCAAAGTTTTCACAGGACCAGACCTCATGTGCTCTTATACATATACTTAACCTTTGCTTAACTAAAAAATTCAAGGATATAAGGAGAGAAGTAGCTTCAGTTGACTAGAAAGACCAAAAAGATTGCTTATTTAATCTAGCTTAAAAATGGACTGGCGGGGCCAGAGAGAGAGCATGGAGGTAGGGCATTTGCCTTACATGCAGAAGGACGGTGGTTCGAATCCCGGCATCCCATATGGTCCCTGAGCTTGCCAAAAGTGATTTCTGAGTGTAGAGCAGGAGTAATCCTTGAGTGCTGCCAGGTGTGACCCAAAAAATGCCAAAAAAAAAAAGGACTAGGCTGGAGCAATAGTAGAGCAGTAGGGCTCATGCCTTGTACACATCTAACATGTATCTGTTGGGTTAACCCTAAAACAAAAACAAAAAAGACTTCTTGCTGACTTAGTCACTTGCCTATATTCACCTAAGATTTTCCATATTTATGTTTTTGTGTCACACCCAGTGACGCTTAGAGGCTACTCCTGACTTTGCTCTCAGGAATTCTTCCTGGCAGTGTTTGGGGGACCTATGGGATGCCAGAGATCAAACCCAGGTTGGACATATACAAGGATAGAGCCCTACCCACTATCCTCTAGCCCCTTTCCATATTCTTAACTAAATTAATCTTTTCTATAAAATAGATGGCATACATATAGGCCCTTTAAATGATCTTTCAGTAGAAATGTTTCCAGATTGACAGAAACAATAAATAAAACCTTGGGGTTTTGTTGTTTTGTGGCCACGCCTCAGGATTACTCCTGGCTCTGCACTCAAAAATTACTCTTAGTGGTCTTTGGGGGACCTAAAGGGATGTCAGCAATCAAACCTAGGTCAGAAAAGCACAGAGGATGTACCCAATTCCCTGTACTTAATCACCAGCATCTAAATAAAACACTTCTGAAATGGCAATAAAATAAAAGGCAGCACATATTCCTTGCTCGAGTCCATATATATTTGGAATCATCTGCTACCTTGATCCACAATGCTTTACAGCTGTCACCATGCATAAGGAGGAAGTGCCACAGAAACTCAATTGCTCCCACCTCCACAATTCAAACCAGAGAAGGAAATCAAAATATAAATCATGATGATAAATACCAGCAAATCTCAAAATCAAATCTACATAGGCACAACCCGAAGAGATCTTACTCTTTAAGCAAAACCATCTATACTGAATTAAGATTTCCATCTTTCATTGTTGGGGGGAAAGAGTGGAAAGGAGAAATACTGTAAACAAAAATATTATTCAGAAACAATTTTAAAATCAAAACTGGCATATCAGGTGAAAAAAAAGCCTGTGGCTATTATAAAATCAAGTGAGCTTTTTGACAAGTCACTAAGTATAAAAAATTTCAAACGTCCTGAATTTTATAATATGAAACTCATAAAATAAGAAAGAGGTATTAGTATGTGTTAAAATAATTTAATTTTCCCTGTACATTTCTGTTCACATAAGCCAACAGAAACAAAAAGTCATACTTTACAATATCCCTGTTTTGAGACAATCAAGTTAGTTAGGATGGCAAAAGTAGAATTTAATCACTAATGAAATGTTTAAAAATATATATATTAAACAAAAGAATGTTTTTTTACAAGATAAAAAATAATCTTCCACAATGCATTAAATTGCAGATCACGGAAATTTTTAACACTTTTGGATTTCAGTTCAATATTTGGTTTTAGAATCTAGACACAATCAAATAACAAGCGTTGGCAGAATTTCTATCTGTTTTTACGTTTCTCTTTCTTGCTCCGAGTACTTGCTACATTGGTTAAAGATGACGATGACGGTGCTCTGGCATGACCTGTAGCCTTAAGATGGTCAAAAAGTTTATTCCGGGATGGAAATTCACTATGGCAGGTGGTACAGCTGATGAGAACATCACTCTGAGAGGGGTAGAATACAAAACAAAGCCACAAATACAAATATTAGATGTTTAGAGTAGTGCGCTTTGATGTTTTCATTTACAATTTAAATATCAAGTAATTTGAAGATAAAAAAAATTTTCAGCACTGGCACAGTGCAGAAGGTAGGGCATTTGCTTTGCACAGGCAGAGCCGGGTTCATCCCTGGCATCCTATATGGTCCCAAATCTGCCAGGAGTAAATCCTGAGTGCAGTGCAAGGAGTAATCACTGAACATCTCCAGGTGTGGTCCCGAAACAAAACCAACCAACCAAACTCTACACAAAAAAGACATCTTACTAAACATGCTTAACAGAAATAGCCATTCTTGAGATTGAACTTCCATTAAAAATAAATATCAATATAACTTTTGGGGAAATTTTGTGTGTATTCCAGGCATGCATCCCATCCTTCTGAGTTATTTCTCCAGCCCCCAAAGATCTAAAGGAACTCAATCAGCATGACCCCATGACATACATGGTTTTCTATTTTGTTTTTGGTTTGGGGCTACCTAGCTTTGAACTCAGATTATTCCATGGTGCTGGGGATTGATCCCAGGTCAGTGCATCAAAAAAGTAAGTGCCCTATCTGCTGTGCTAACCTTCCTGCTGTGCTATGGCTCTCAAGGCTTCCCATTTCAAGGTGGTAGAAAACAAAACAGTGACTATTATGACCTCAACTACCCTATACAACCAGGGTGCTACTGTTACTTAGGGGAAAAAGAGGGGCAATCCAGACACCATTCTACATTGTGACACAAAGCTGCTAGAGGCTCCACACTGCTTCAGTGGCCAGAGAGCCTTTTCAGAGACATGATTGCTTTACTCAGAACTCGAGTCTGGGAGCTAGAGATATAACACAGCGGTAGGGCATTTGCCTTTTCCTTGCATGCAGCCCACCCAGGACAGTGGTTCAATTCCTAGCATTCCATATGGTCTCCTGAGCCTGCCAGGTGCGTTTCTGAGCTCAGAGCCAAGGATAATCCTTGAGTGCTGCCGGGTGTGACCCAAAACCCCCCCAAAAAGAGTCTGGCCAAGATTATGTGGCTTGAACAAGATCTGCTGTGGTGCTGTGAGTACAAGTAAGACTTACCATTGTTTGCGGTTCAGTAGGTTTAACAGACTTTTTCACTTCTTTGGCTTTCTTTCCTTTGGATTTAGGAATACTGGAAAAGAAATAAAAGAATTCAGAGGAATCTAATAATAACATAACCCTTTTAATTATCATCTTGCTCCCAAGAAAATCCCAAAGATGGACAGGCACATTAGATTAGTGACACTAGTGATTTTCATGTCTCAAATAAATAACCTTAAAAAATAATTTTAAAGACCAAATTAAATACCAAATTTAGCAGAAAAAATTAAAAATGTTATTATAATAGTTAAAACAGCTAAAAAAATTTTTTTTTGGTTTTTGTTTGTTTTTGTTTTTTGAGCCACACCCAGCAGTGCTCAGAGGTTACTCCTGGCTATCTGCTCAGAAATAGCTCCTGTCAGGCACGGGGGGACCATATGGGACACCAGGATTCGAACCAACCACCTTAGGTCCTGAGTCGGCTGCTTGCAAGGCAAACGGCACTGTGCTATCTCTCCGGCCCCTTTTTTTTGTTTTTTGGGTCACACCCAGCAGCACTCAGGGATCACTCCTGGCACTTTGCTCAGAAATCACTCCTGGCAGGCTTGGGGGACCATATGGAATGCCGGGATTCAAACTACTGTCCTTCTACATGCAAGGCAAGTGCCCTACCTCCAGGCTATCTCTCTGGCCCCTAAAACAGCTGAAAATTTAAGAGCCCTAAGTATATCTTAATTTTATACTGCATGCTTTTATAAAAAATAAAAGCACTTAATACTCTATTTATTGAAACAAATCAGTTTCATAGACAATCAGTAGAACCTGATATACTATGAGATTATGTGGTTGCCCCCAAAAATTTCTTAAACTTATACAATTTGTAAACATACTAATAATTCTACAATTAAATGAGAAAAATAAACTTTTTTTTGTATTTTTGGACTACACCCAGCAGAGTTCAGGGGTCACTTTTGGCTCTGATCTCAGGAATTACTCCAAGAGGTACTTAGGGACCACATGGAATGCCAGGATCAAATCCAGGTTTGCCATTTGCAAGACAAGCATTCTCAGAGCTTATAATAAATAATAAATATGCTTAAATATATTTTCCATAAAATTCAATTTGCTTGTTAACTGGAGAGATAGTACCGTGGGTAAAGCACTTGCCTTGTAAATGACAACCTGTGTTCAATACCTGGAATCCCGTGGGGACCCATGTGTAGAGCCAGGATTAAGCCCTGAGTGTCAGCAAGTGTGGCCACAAAATATAAAACAAACCAAAACTGAATTTCTTAATAAGAGATTCTTTCTAGTCTCTCTCTCTCTCTCCCTTTTTTCTCTCTCCTCTCTCCTCTCCCTCTTTTATCTCTCCTTCTCTTTTCTCTCTCTCCCTCTCCTTCTTTTCTCTCTCCCTCTCCCTCTTTTCTCTCTCTCTCCCCCTCCACATACCCCATCTGTCTGTCATATTTTCTTGTTTCTCAGCCACAGCTGGCTGTCCTCAGGTGACCATATTGTGGTACTGGGGATCAAAGTAGGGCAAGCTATATGCAAATCAAGCCTCTTTCCTCCTATGCCTCTAGCACAGTAGGGATTTTTGTTTCTTGGCAGGGTAGGGGGTCTGTGTGCCACACCTAGCAGTATTCAGGACTTTTAACTCTGCACTAAGGAATTACTTCTGACAGTGCTCAGGGGACCATATGGGATACTGGGGGATCGAACTCAAGTTGCCAAATCCTTGGATTTGAATTTTCTTTTCCCCTTCGGATTTTCTTTTCCTTTCTATTTTGTTGGTGGTGGTGATGGTTTTTTGTTTTGTTTTGTTTTGTTTCGTTTTGGGGGGGGTCACACCAGCGGTGCTCAGGGGTTACCCCTGGCTCTGCACTCAGAATTCATTCCTGGCAGGCACAGGGGACCATATGGGTTGCCAGGATTCAAACCACTGTCTTCCTGCATGTAAGGCAAACGCCCTACCACTGTGCTATCTCTTCAACTCCCAGTGATGGTTTTTGAGCTTGAGCTACACCCAGCTGTGCTCAGAGCTTACTCCTGGTCCTGTGTTTAGCAATCACTCCTCGTGGAAACCATATGAGATGCTGGGGATTAAACCTGGGTCAGCCAAGTGCAAAGCAAATGCCCTACCCACTGTACCATAACACTTCAGTCCCCCTAGGCATTTTCTTAAAAGATCATGTCCTGGGCAGGAGAGAGGTCCACAGGTTGAGCACAGGATGTGCATGTTCTTTTCCAAGAACCACATGGCCTCCGAGCACTGCTAGGAGAAACTTTTGAGCAATGAGTTGGGAGTAGCTACTCCATAAAACAACTCTGAGGGTAGTGTTCTAGCACTTTCTTTCCAATATATATATGAGGACTTGATGATTAAGTAATGGATAACATCTACTTGGTCAGTCACGAGAAATATTTATTGCTACAGTAAACATACGAATCTTGACTACTTATACAAGCAACTGTGACCAACCTTTTAGCTTCACTTTTGGGGTCATCACAGAGTTCTACTATCTCCTTAGCACTTATGTTTTCTTTGGGATGATCTTCCAATTCTTTGGCATTATCTTGAATTAAATTGGCATCTTCTGGATCAATCTTTAGTTCTTCAGGTCCATTTTCATTTAGACTATCACCAACATCCTAAGTATGAAAACATGTGTACCATTACAAACACTGTGAGACTGGTGTTGACCCTGATGATATCGGTATACTCTGCTAGGAATGTACACTCAGGAAATAAAAAGATAAAGCAAATACAATTTTTTTAAAAAAATTTGCTTATTTTTGTTTTGTGACCACACCCAGTGATGATAAGGGCTTACTCCTGGCTCTGTTATCAGTGACATTACTGGTAGGGCTCAGGGGACAAGATGAGGTACCAGGAACTGAATCTGAATTGGACGTGTACATGACCTACCAGCTATTACCATTTCTCTGCCTCTAGAGCAGATGCAGTATTGTTACTGTCAATATCATTAGTAAATTGAAGGAAAATTAGGAAAAAAACTCACAAAACTTTCAGTAAGTAAATGGCTGAATACAAGAAGGACAATTAGGGCAATACAGTTCCTCATATATATATATATATATATATATATATATATATATATATATATATATATATATATATATATATATATATATATATATATCAATAGTATAGTGGGTAGGACACTTGCTTTGCATTCAGAGGACCCAGGTTCAATCCCTGGCAGCACATACAGTCCTTCAATCCTCACCAGGAGATCCTAAACACAGAGCCAAGAGTAAGTCCTGAGCACTGCTGGGTGTAGCCCAAAAATAAACACAAAAATTATGTTTCCAGGATGGGGAGGTAGCTCAGGAGACCAGAGGCAGGTTTTGCATTCAGATCTAGGTTTGACACCAGGCACAGCAGAATCCCTGAGCACCAAGCTGGGTGTTGCCATGAATCACCACTGGGTATGCTTCTTCCCAACCCCCAAAATTCATGTTTCCAAAACACTGGTTCAATTAGAATTGTACTAGCAAAAACAGAAGAAAATTGTATATATGCAATTATATACATGTAAAATATATAGGTAAGTTCAATATCCCTCCCTCTTTCTTGCCTATATTGCTGTCCTAATTCAATATTCATAGGGAAAAATTAGGGGAAGAGTAGATACATTTCTATTCTTTCAAAATAATCTACAATAAGCAACTATATTTCTAGTTAAGAGGAAATAAAACACAAGAGAAATCCTCAAACATATGCCCTAAATGGAACTTTGGGGGGAAACAAAGGGGGTAACATTTTACTCATCTGCTTTTTCCCTCTCTTCCTCCCTGTCTTCCTTCTCAGCACACACCCTTGCCCAGCTGTTTGTTATACACCATGACCCATATCCACAACAGCCTCTTCATATTTAAGATATGATGCTGACGCCCTCTCACATGATCCAAAGCCACATTCTAACAGTGCTCTTCCTTGAAAACAACCCCTCGTAAGGAGTTATGATCAAGAAACACACAGATCATTCAGCTATATTTCTCTCAACTCTTCTTTATTGGAACAATATCTTTACGGTTTCTCATTCAGTATACCAACAACTACTGATTACTTTGTGGGATGGCCCACAGCTTGTTTCTTTCCTCCTCTAGCAAGAATATAAAGACAATGCAGTGTCCTTGTCAACAGGTTATACCAAGAGATAAAATATGTCTGTTCCATTTTTTAGTGATTAAATTGATTGTCAGGTTAAGTGTCTGCTGCCAGATTTTCCCCTTTTACCTTCTTCCCTTTCGAATAAGTAGTTCTCAGCATTGATTCCTGAGCCACCTATTTGTTACAAAGGTGAGTGCACAGCAGTTATTTTTCTACATCCACTCACAGCCTTCTGTCAGGGCTTCCCTACCATCTCCTTTTAGTTTTTAGGCACAAAGTTACATAGTATTTCAAAAAAATCAATGTTAGTAAACTGATTGACACTATTCTTTATATTCTTTAATATATTTTTATTTAAACACCTTGATTACATACATGATTGTGTTGTTTGGGTTTCAGTCATGTAAAGAACACCACCCATCACCAGTGTAACATTCCCATGACCAATGTCCCAAGTCTCCCTGCTCCCTACCCAACCCCCGCCTAGACAGGCTTTCTATTACCTTCATACATTCTCATTATTAGGATAGTTCGAAATGTAGTTATTTCTCTAACAAAACTCATCCCTGTTTGTGATCAGCTTTATGAGGTGAGCTGTAACTTCCAGCCCTTCTCTCTTTTGTGTCTGAAAATTATTTCAAGAATGTCTTTCATTTTTCTTAAAACCCATAGATGAGTGAGACCATTCTGCATTTTTCTCTCTCTCTCTGACTTATTTCACTCAGCATAATAGATTCCATGTACATACATATATAGGAAAATTTCATGACTTCATCTCTCCTGACAGCTGCATAATATTCCATTGTGTATATGTACCACAGTTTCTTTAGCCATTCGTCTGTTGAAGGGTATCTTGGTTGTTTCCAGAGTCTTGCTATGGTAAATAGTGCTGCAATGAATATAGGTGTAAGGAAGGGGTTTTTGTATTGTATTTTTGTGTTCCTAGGGTATATTCATAGGAGTGGTATAGCTGGATCGTATGGGAGCTCAATTTCCAGTTTTTGGAGGAATCTCCATATCACTTTCCATAAAGGTTGAACGAGACGGCATTCCCACCAGTAATGGATGAGTTCCTTTCTCTCCACATCACCGCCAACACTGTTTATTCTCATTCTTTGTGATGTGTCCCAATCTCTGTGGTGTGAGGTGGTACCTCATAGTTGATTTGATTTGCATCTCCCTGATGATTAGTGATGTGGAGCATTTCTTCATGTGTCTTTTGGCCATTTGTATTTCTTCTTTGTCAAAGTGTCTGTCCATTTCTTCTCCCCATTTTTTGATGGGATTAGATGTTTTTTTCTTGTAAAGTTCTGTCAGTGCCTTGTATGTTTTGGAGATTAGCCCCTTATCTGATGAGTATTGAGTGAACAGTTTCTCCCACTCAGTGGGGGGGCTCTTGTATCCTGGGTGCTATTTCCTTTGAGGAGCAGAAGCTTCTCAGCTTAATATATTCTCATCTGTTAATCTCTGCTTTCACTTGCTTGGAGTGTGCAGTTTCCTCTTTGAAGATACCTTTAGTCTCAATGTCCTGGAGTGTTTTACCTACATGTTGTTCTATATATCTTATGGTTTCAGGTCTGATATCGAGGTCTTTCATCCATTTGGATTTTACCTTTATACATGAGGTTAACAAGGGTCTAAGTTCAATTTTTTGCAAGTGGCTAGCCAGTTATGCCAACACCACTTGTTGAAGATTTCGCTCCATTTAGGATTTCTTGTTCCTTTATCAAAAATTAGGTGATTGTATGTCTGGGGAACATTCTCAGTATTCAAGCCTATTCCACTGATCTGGGGTCCTGTCTTTATTCCAATACCATACTGTTTTGATAACTATCGCTTTGTAGTACAGTTTAAAGTTGGGAAAAGTAATTCCTCCCATATTCTTTTTCCCAATGATTGCTTTAGCTATTCTAGGGTGTTTATTGTTCCAGATGAACTTCCTAAGTGTTTGATCCACTTCTTTAAAGAACGTCATGGGTATCTTTAGAGGGATCACATTAAATCTGTATAATGCCTTGGGGAGTATTGCCATTTTGATGATGTTAATCCTGCCAATCCATGAGCAGGGTATGAGCTTCCATTTCCACGTGTCCTCTCTTATTTCTTGGAGCAGAGTTTTATTTGTATAGGTCCTTCACATTTTTAGTCAAGTTGATTCCAAGATATTTGAGTTTGTGTGGCACTACTGTGAATGGGGTTATTTTCTTAATGTCCATTTCTTCCTTATTACTATTGGTGCATAGGAAGGCCATTGATTTTTGTGTGTTAATTTTGTAGCATGCCACCTTGCTATATGAGTCTATTGTTTCTAGAAGCTTTTTGGTAGAGTCTTTAGGGTTTTCTAAGTAGAATATCATGTTATCTGCAAACAGCAAGAGCTTGACTTCTTCCTTTCCTATCTGGATTCCCTTGATATCTTTTTCTTGCCTAATCACTATAGCAAGTACTTTCAGTGCTATGTTGAATAGGAGCGGTGAGAGAGGACAGACTTGTATTGTGCCAGAATTTAGAGGGAAAGCTTTTAGTTTTTCTCCATTGGGGATATTTGCCTCTGGCTTGTGGTAGATGGCCTTAACTATATTGAGAAAGGTTCCTTTCATTCCCATCTTGCTGAGAGTTTTAATCAAGAATGGGTGTTGGACCTTATCAAATGCTTTCTCTGCATCTATTGATATGATCATGTGATCTTTATTTTTCTTGCTGTTAATGTTGTGTATTATGTTGATAGATTTATGGATGTTAAATCATCCTTGCATTTCTGGGATGGTCATAGTGGATGATCTTCTTAAATGAAGTATTGAATCCTATTTGCCAGGATTTTATTGAGGATCTTTGCATCTGTGTTCATCAGGGATATTGGTCTGTAATTTTCTTTTTTGGTAGCATCTCTGTCTGGTTTAGTTATCTAGGTGATGTTGGCTTCATAAAAGCTATTTGGAAGTGTTCCCGTTTCTTCGATTTTATGAGAGTCTTGCCAGGATTGGTAGTAGTTCCTCTTGAAAGGTTTGAAAGAATTCATTATTGAATTCATCTGGGCCTGGGCTTTTGTTTTTGGGCAGACATTTGATTACTGTCTTAATTTCCAAAGTAGTGATGGGGTTGTTTAGATATGCTACATCCTCTTCATTCAACCATGGAAGGTTCTCATTTTTAGTGGCATAGACTTTTTCAAAGTAGTTTCTGATTACCCTTTGAATCTCTGCCATATCAGTAGTGATCTCTCCTTTTTCATTCCTAATACGAGTTATCGAGTTTCTCTTTCTCTTTGTTAGTTTTGCCAGTGGTCTATCAATTTTGTTTATTTTTTCAAAGAACCAACTTCTGCTTTCATTGATCTTTTGGATTGTTTTTCGGGTTTCCACTTCATTGATTTCTGCTCTCAGCTGTGTTATTTCCTTTTGTCTCCCTATTTTTGGTTCCTTTGGTTGAGCACTATTCTTTATGATGACTCAAATTTTCCCTACTTTAACAGACATTAGGTACTTCTGATGTACCCCATGAATTTATGAACACTTCCTTAGAGTCTAGCATGAGATGATCCAGCTCATCTGTCCTCTCAGTATCCCAGTAAGGAAATCAGCCTCTCCTCCATGGATCAAGCTCCAGTTGCTTTCACTGAGGAAGGGGATGGACCAGGTATGTGAGGAGTCACTGCTGTCTGATACTGCTTCTCTACCCTTTCAGTTTACAATGCTAGCACAGACAGGCATCTGACAATCATGAGCGCAGATCACCGTTTCCAATTCTTTTATTCCAACCCCACTGTTCCTTTTCCTTTCCTTCAGCCTCTCTCCCCCTCCTCCCATCAGCTACATGCATAGGAATTACTTTACCTGATGTATTCTTTTTGACCTCTTTCCCTCAAGATCTTATAGTATAATATAGGGGCTAGAACAATAGTACAGCAGGTAGAGCACATGCCTGGCATGTGGTTGACCTGGATTTGATCCCCGATGCCAAATATGGTTTCCAGAGCATCACCAAGAGTAATTTCTGAGTTCAGGGACAGGAGTAACTCCTGAGTATTGCCAGTTGTGGCTCCAAAACAAAAAGTACAACATACCACACCACCAAAATATACTAACGAAAAGTCAAAAGTCTTTCCTTTAAGGTTGTTCTCTTTAAAACAGATGACATATACTGGCCACCAATTCTTCCTAGATTAATGTGGTCCAGGCTGAAAACTATAGGACCTTCTCACAGTGGATGAGGGCAGATTCCCCATTATGCATGAGGCCACAGCAGCCAAATGCCACCCATCCCCTACAACTTGAACAAAAAAAGCCCAGTTTACAACTTAACCATATCAAACTGCCACACCACCAAGAATGTTTCAGATCTGGATCATGCAGTCACTTGACACCGATATTTCATAGTAATGTTAGCCCAGAAGGATCAACAAATCTGATGTGAAAGTCTACATAGTTACATAGAAGATCACCAAGCTCAGTGAGCCTAAATAGTGATGAAGAAGGCTCAACTGGCACCAGCTCAAGGAATTAAGACACTGACTTTAGTAACACTATAGAGATATGGGACAAAGTGGTGGCGCAAGTGGGTAGGGCATATATATGCCTTTCACGAACTGCAGAGACAGCAGTTCGATCCTTCGGTGTCCCTTATGGTCCCCAAGCCAGGAGCGATTTCTGAGCACAGAGCCAGGAGTAACCCGAGTGCCACCAGGTGTGGCCCAAAAACAAAAAAACAAAACAAACATTATAAAGGGGCTGAAGAGATAGCATGGAGGTAGGGCATTTGCCTTGCATGCAGAAGGATGGTGGTTTGAATCCTGGCATCCCATATGGCCCTCTGAGCCTGCCAGGAGCAATTTCTGAGCGTAGAGCCAGGAGTGATCCCTGAGCCAAGTGTGATTCCCCCCACCTAAAAAAAAAAAAAAAAACACTATAGAGATATAACTAATATTTCAAATTAACCCTTGTTTATCTAAGTTTTGATAATTTCATTTGCTTTTATGTTGTAACAAAAAATATAAAATAATTTTAGTTTAGCTTCAAGGGGGCAGGTTAAAATCTTGGGGTAGGAAACTGGGACTACTAGTGGAGGGAGGTCACAGTGGTGGTGAGATTGGTGTTGGGACAATTTTAATGTCTGAAATAATTATTAACATCTTAATAACATGGTGTTATCATTAAAAAGTCAAATAAAAAAGAATAAAAGAATAAAAGAACACCATGTTGGGTGTTCAGATTAAAGAGTTCAAAAGTTAACTTGAATTAATTTTTTCCTTTTTGTTGAGTCATTCTGTTGACAGTGAATTTTAGCTTTTTGAGATTCCTTTTATAATTTTCATTGGTTTTGCAATTATAGTTGACTATTCAGAAAACTCTCCCAATTAAAAATTTCATGATTTTTCCATACTTGTTCCCTGTTCTCTAATCTGACAGTGTATGTCTCCATATTACCTTCCCCTTCAAAGAATAATAGGGGAAGCCAAAGAGACAACTCAGGGGGTAAGATGCTTTTTAAATGGTCCACCCAGGTTTGCTCCTCGGCCCCTACAAGGAGTGATACTGGAATACAGAGTCAGGGGTAAGCCTTGAGCACAACTGCATGTGGACCCCCCCCAATAAAAAAAGATTAAAAAGTTAAAATATATATTATATGTAATATATATGCGCTTAAAAATGCAAAAAAATAGGTACTAAAGAAAATCTGATTTGTACTGAGCTTTCTCAATGATAAAATCAGAAACTACAGACAAAATGTTTAGAGAAAAATACAGTCGAGAGAAAAAAATAGGGTAGTCAATTAAAGCATTTTCAACAGTAAGAATTACAAGTAATGTTTTTACATGTGTGATCTTCTTTGGATTTAGTCCTTATTCTAATCATTCTGACACATGGAAGAGAGAAAATGTTCTGAAAAATAATTGTTATAGTTTCTATGCGAGCAAGATGGTCTGAGTCATTTTATAAAAGGAACATTTAACTCACTACATAGTTTTATAACTGAGGCTTCAAATTCTACAACATAATTGTATATATATATATATTGGTTTTATATATTTATATAAAATATTATATATATACATATATATATAATATATTGGTTTTTGGGTCACACCCGGCAGTGCTCAGGGGTTACTCCTGGCTCTATGCTCAGAAATCATTCCTGGCAGGCTCGGGGGACCATATGGTATGCCGGGATTCGAACCACCATCCTTCTGCATCTAAGGCAAACACCTTACCGCTGTGCTATCTCTCCGGCCCCACACATACAAGATTTTTAAACAGCCAGCTATAGTGAATAAATTAACCTGCATGAATAAAAGAGGAGAAATGCACTACAGTAACTATTTTCAACTTTTTTTTATTAAGTCTTATAGTCAACATTAAAATGAGAGTGAAAATTCTCTCATTGACCCGGTGTATGTCCCCAAAATATTATGTTTGATATTTAATATCAGAAAACTTTTAAACATACCTGTGCTAGAGGTTTCTGTTTCTTTTTTTTCTGCTTCTTAGAAAGCCTGGAAATAAATATAAATCAGAACATCAAATACTTGGCTTTGGAAAAATTTAATAAGTAGAAAGAAAAAATACTGGAAGATGATGAGCCTTAGAAAAGAAGTCTTTATGGAAAACAATATGAAGATTTCTCAATAAACTAGAAATTAAGCACCCATATGATCCAGCTATAACACACACACACATACACACACACACACACACACACACACACACGCACGCACACACACACGCTCTGGAAACAACCAAGCTACCCTTCAACAGATGAATGGCTAAAGAAACTGTGGTACATATACACAATGGAATATTATGCAGCCATCAGGAGAGATGAAATTTCCTATACATGGATGGACATGGAAACTATTATGCTGAGTGAATTAAGTCAGAGGGAGATAGAAAGACACAAAATAGTCTCACTATCTATGGGTTTTAAGAAAAATAAAAGACATTATTGTAATAATATCCGGACAATAGAGATGAGGGCTGGAAGAACCAGTCCATGATAGGAAGCTCACCACAAAGAATGGTGAGTGCAGTTAGAGAAATAACTATCATGACAATGTTAATTGTTAGAGAAGTAGAATGCCTGTCTTGAACACAGGCAGGGGGTGGGGAGGAGGGAGATGGTAGACATTGGTGATGGGAATGTTGCACTGATGAAGGGGTATTCTTTTTATGACTGAAACCCAACTATAAACATGTTTGCAAATCATGGTGCTTAAAGATATTATTAAAAAAATAAAATAAAAGAAAGAAAAATAAAACAGCAGAGTAACAGAATAAAATCTTTTTGGGGGATGGGAGGGTGTGGATTCCATACCTGGCTGAATTCCATATGTTGTGCCAGGGACAGAACCTGGGTCGGTTGAGTACAAAGTAAGTGCCCTTCCCACTGTATCTATCCAGCCCCAGGATAACATTTTTGACATAAACATGCAACCCCTGAAAAAAATGTTGATTCTCCAGTACCCCTTACGTTTTCCCAAGCACCAGCATGAATGATCTGTGAGCAGAGCTGGGAGCAAGCAGTGAGCACAGGGGGCTCAAAACCAACCAACCAACCAAACAAACAAACAAACAAACAAAAACCAGCATAGAAATGTAGTGTCTAGATGTCATCTCCAAAGCTTTACTTCTTAAACTGTGAATTCATGTGGGGTCATGTAAAAATAACCAGAGTGATAGCACAGAGGATGCTTTGTATGCAACTGACCCGGGTTCTATCCCCGGTATTCCATATGGTCCCCTGAGCTTGTCAGGAGTAATTTCTGAGCACTTCTGGGTGTGGGCCCCCCCCCCAAAAAAAAAAACCCAAAAACAAAAAAAGTGGGGATGCTGAAAATGTGTTTCAAAATAAACTTACAATTCATTATCAATAAATGCCTGGCTTTTATACTTATTTTATATGCCCAAGGTCATGTCAACATTTCTTGGGTTTAGAAAGGGGCCAGAGTATAAAAGTTTAAGAAATCTGGCACTAAAGTATGTCTAGCAACATTTTTAGGAAGTACTTTTGCTTTGGTGCATCTTCAATTTCTTCCTCAGAACTGACATTCAATGGGTTTTCATCTGTGAGATGTCCTGAAAATTTTTCTTCCTCCTCCTCCAACTGTTGTTTTAACAAGGCAACCATTTCCCGATGCTTCTTAGATTTTTCATGATTCTTCATTCTGAAAGAAGAGTCTATGTGAGTAACTACAAGACTGATGAGAGGCGTAATACCCAAATAATGCTGATGGAGAAGCACAACCCTGTGAGTTCCATTCACGCTTTTCCTTGCTAGTGACACAAGAGAACAAGAATGCAACAGAGAGAGCTGTGGAGCTCTTGGGCTGCAGGATCATGGAAGATTTTGACTACTTTTTTTTTTTTTTTTTTTGGTATTTGGTTTTTGGGTCACACCCAGCAGCATTCAGGGGTTACTCCTGGCTCTACACTCAGAAATCTCTCCTGGCAGGCTCAGGGGATCATATGGGATGCGGGGATTCAAACCATCATCCTTCTGTATGCAAGGCAAACACTCTACCTCCATGCTATCTCTCTGGCCTACTTTGACTACCTTTTTTTGGCTGTACTTCAGCACCACTCCTCCTCCTCCCTCTGTCCTCTTGGTTTTAAATGTTCTCTACGTTTTTCCAAGTTCTCTGTATTTAATTTTCTTTCTTTCTTTTTTTTTTCCATATTTAATGTTCTAACTTAGAATCCAAGCCATCTCTACTGCTTCCTCTCACTCACCATTTGCTAAGTACTTATGTATCTCAGGTCCCTCTAAGGCCCGTCTGAGATGACAAAGAAATGACAGGACAACAGTGGAGCTGGAAAGGATGACCTGGAGGTAGCCTTGAAGGGGAAGGGCAAGCAATCCAACTACCTCTAGGTTTCCACAGCCATCTCTCAACTCCAACCAAACCCTTGACCCGCTCCAGGGGAGTTCAGACAGAGCTATATCGGGTCCAAATCTATAAGCAATGTCCATTTCACTGTGAATATAAAGGAAGAAGGACCCCATCACAAAACAGTTTTGATAACTATTAGGCCACCAGTCATAAGGAGAAACCCCATATCACCATCCACTGTCCTCTACTCGGACAGAGTTTGGATGGATACTCCTGTTTCTCACTAAATTTCTCCTTCAGACCAAAGCTCCTTGAAGAGATAGAAATATCGTATGTCAGAAAGTAAGTGCTGGAAGAATGACAGTGTTATGTCAAAAGGGAAGTGGGGATGCTGGAGAATCCAGGGGTAGAGCGCTTTCCTTGGGCACAGCTAACATGGGTTCAATTCCTGGCACCCTAGATAGTTCCCCGGGACTCACCAGGAGTGATCCCTAAACACAGAGGCAGAGGCAGAAGTAACCCCAATTCCCAACACCCTCCCCTAAAGAAAAGGAAAGAAGAACCAGGTGGGAAATATGAAGATGAAAAGGGCAGTAAGGAATTATAAAACATGGGGATGGGTATGTATAATGTTCTAATAATAAGAGGAAAACAAACAGGGGAAGGAACTCATTTCCAGCAAGTCAAATCAAGCCCAGAATAGAGCACTGAAAAAGCCTCACTGGAGATTATCAGTGAAACCATTGTGGGGGCTACACCTAAGAGAGAAATTCTGAGAAAGTGTTTTGGGTTTTTTGTTTGTTTGCTTCTAATTTAGGACCACACCCAGTGGTGCTCAGAGCTTACTTCTGGTAGTACTAAGGGACCATGTGGGGTACTGGGATTTCAACCAAGACTAGCTATGTATGATCCAAGAGTTTTAAAGGATCTCTCAAAAGTGGAGACATGCACCAGACAGAATCTGTCACCAAAGAGAAACACTGGAAAATACAATGATTGTGCAAAAATAGCATTCAAAGGTAAGCAGGCAGGTACTGCATGCTACAAAGCCATGATATAACAATGCATTTATGGTTTTCTAGTCAGGAAAGCAAAACTGGGATCTTATCAAGAAGAAACAAATGCAGAATGAGAATCATTCATTTAACAAAAATGTATTTTAAAGGGTAAGTATTCTGAATGGCCAAAAACAAGGAACTGGTCTAGATTCAATCACATAAAGGAGAAATAAGATCCCATAATGGATCTGAAATCACAATGTGTGGGTGGGTGGGTTGGGGCAGGATATTATTTAGAACATTAAAAAAAAGGGCCAACTGACAAATTGAAATATGGGCAGTAAATCAGAGTAAAGCACTGTCTTCAGTGTTCCACTTGGCCTCAAAAGCAAAGGCTGAGTTCAAAGCTAAGACACTTACGCCTTTTCTGTCTTGAAAGACTTGTCACACGCAGGGCAGTAAAGGTCATCATATATCTCAGCATCCTCAGTATCATCACTGTCTTGACCTGTGGGAGGGAAGTCTAGTATGAGAATCTCCACTGAAAACACAAATCTAGACCCAGGAGCAAATGATGTTCTTTAGTAACAGTCTCAAACTGCATGCAAATAAGAAGCTAACAGTTCCTTTTTCTTTCTCGTTAAACAAAAAGACAATGACACTATCCTGAGATTTGAGTGGTCTTTTAAAAAGCAGTGAGAGGGGCCTAAGAGAGAGTACACTGGGTAGAGTGATTGCTTTACAAGAGTTAAATCCATGGTACCCTAAATGGTCTCCTGAACCCCACCAGGAGTGATTCCTGAGAGCAGAGCCAGGACTAATCCTGAGCAATGAGGTATAGCCCCAAAATCACAACAATAACTAATTTCAATTCACAATGTTTATACAATCTACTATTATAAACAAGTAAACTATCTTTTATTGACTGGTGAAGGAATAATAAAGATCACAAAGCATCTTTTTCATTTCTATATTTTGGTCCTCTTTGATTAATCAAAGTCAGTACTGACTATTGGACTTGATGTTAAAATCTGGACCTAAAGCTTTGCACAGTGGCAGTATCATTGCCAATGAGGTTTATCCGAGGCGCGATTATTGCTAATTAAAAACTTTTCCCAATACCCCGCCATGATGACTTGAAATATAGTCAGCATTGGCAATTTTTGACAGTCTCTACAGAGACTGAAAAAAAAAAAATATCTGGACCTAAAAAGGACCAAACATCCTCAGGTACAGCTTTTCAGAGGATTGTTTCCTCACCACTACGATGGAAATAATTGATGGGCAAGCCGTCCATATTAAGAGTTACTAGGTGGGGCCTGGAGAGATAGCACAGCGGCATTTGCCTTGCAAGCAGCCGATCCAGGACCAAAGGTGGTTGGTTCGAATCCCGGTGTCCCATATGGTCCCCCGTGCCTGCCAGGAGCTATTTCTGAGCAGACAGCCAGGAGTAACCCCTGAGCACCGCCGGGTGTAGCCCAAAAAACAAAAACAAACAAAAAAAAGAGTTACTAGGTGAACATCAAAAGAAAGTATGTGTGGCTGGAGTGGTGGCACAAGCGATAGGATGCTTGCCTAGCACTCGGCTGACCCAGGACAGACCATGGTTCAATCCCCCAGCATCCCGTATGGTCCCCCAAGCCAGGAGCAATTTCTGAGCACATAGCCAGGTGTAATCCCTGAGCGTCACTGGGTGTGGCCCCAAAGTCAAAAACCAAAATGAAAATAAGAAGCACATATGGTTTACTTTTCTTTTCTAAAGAAAACATGTATGTGAAATATTTACAAACAGGAAACTTATAAAATTAGGTCATCTCACATTTCCAAGGAACTTTTCCTCACAAACAGCTTCTGACTTATTCATAAAGCACTAATTTCTTTATCACTTTGTTTTATTTTATTTTGGCTTTTGGGCCACACCCAATGGCACTCGGGGGTTACTCCTCGCTCTGTTCTCAGAAATCACTCCTGGCAGACTTCAGGGACCATATGGGATGCTGGGGATTGAACCCAAGTCCGTCTCGAGTTGGCTGCATGTTAGACAAACATCCTACCTCTGTCCTATCACTCCGGCCCTCCTTATCACTTCTGACTAAATGAAAGTTGGTCATATCATCACGGGGCAATTTAATCTGAGAAGTACTATTTGCAGATAAAGTAAAAATCACTTTTCTCATAGAACAGCTAGGGACAGAAGGTAAAATCAGGTATTCTCAATGCCCACTCTTCACTTCAAGTGTTTAGTCACTTGCTTGTGCTTTAAGGAGGCAGAGATAAAACATCAGTGCACTGCGAGTCGCTAAATTAAGTTGAAACTGAAAGAAAAAAGTTAAAGTTATTTACAACTCCTCTGCACAAAATCAGCGTTCCTAAATTTAGCTGCTATTAAAGCTTATCTTACTGCTTACATGCACTGTGTGTATTGCTGAGTTGTGGTGGAGAGAGAGAGAGAGAGAGAGAGAGACATGTTAAGAGATATATATGAGAGAGAGAGATACTATGAATCAAACCCAGGGTTTCATACACATACAAAACACAAACTTGGTCACTTAGCTCTATCTGTAGCCCTAGTCAGTCATGGCATTTGTCATATTCATCAATCAGAAGCACAACTGCTTAAAACATTCAGAGGAGTTTGTTAATCAAATATCATAATTAGGCTATTTATATGGCTATATAGAGACTGTTTCCTCCATTTTCTTTAATTTTTTTAAACAATATTCCTCTTTTTATTGGTGCTGAGAATAAAACCCAGTATCTCTCTCACACATGAAAAGTGAGCACCCTACCATCGAGCCACATCCCCTAACCCCCACTATTTTCCACTTTAGTTTTCTGGGGTTTGGGGCCACACCCAATTGTACTGAGGTTACTTCTGTCTCAGCGCATGTTGTGTATGTAAATATTTTAGGGAATTATTATGTTACTGACCCTACCCTAAACAAAGGGGAAATTGTTGTGTATGTAAATATTTTAGGGGATTATCATGTTACTGACCCTACCCTGATGGTGATTGTGCCCTACCCTCGGGTGTGATCTGGCATTCTGCCCCCACCCTAGGGTGGTACCTGATTCTGTTTCCACCATTGGGTGGTACCTGACTCTGGGGGATAAAAAGAAGGGTCGGTGGAAGGCGAGAGGCTTTTGGCTGGAACTTATGCTGAGTCTTTGGACTTCAGTCTTGTCCACCGAATAAAGCTAGTATTTCCACAAGCCTGACTGTCTGCGAGCTGTTTACCTGCCGTTTCACCTCAGAACCATCGGCTGGACAGGGTGGCAGACGCGTGCTCTGAGCTGGAGGGGAAAGACCTTATCCTCCATCCCTCCATCAGTCAACCTCTTCAGGGGCTGACTTGCAATAAGCGCACAGGGATTATCAGTCCTGGTGGGCCTAGGGAATGATGGGTGTCCCCCACTTTGATAGTAGGAGACGTCACATACATTTTCTGCCTCCAACTTCACTTAAAAAACATACAAAGGGGCCAAGAGATAGTTGCTTTCTTCTTCATTGCTTAAACCAAATAAGCAGGATGGAAGCAGAAGCCAACAGCCTGGGTATCTGAAGGCACTCTTCCCTGTCCAGTGTGTGTCCTCAGATAAATCTTCTTACTTTGGTTCCCTTGACCTCCTTGTAAATCAAGGGGTTCTATGGAGGCTGGAGGGTTTGCTTTTGGCTATACTATGTCTCAATCTACTGAGGGCTACTCAGGGCTAAGGTATTTATTTATTTGACCCTAGTGCTATCCCTAGTACCACCTGGTTCCCTGAGTGCAGCAGGGCATGGCTTGAGGCTTCTGACCACTGCTGACACCCCAGTACTATAGGCCCAAGCAGTACCATGTTTTTGCATCGAGCCCAACCCTGGCCCACACATGTACCTAACTCTCTTGAGAGTGAACACTAAACTTCGAGTTGCCTCTGAGCACCACTGGGTGTGATCCCAAATGCTAATGAAACGGACAAGGCTGAACAGTAACTGGCAACACCGATCCTGGCAACAACCTGGCAGGTGTTTTCTGGGCCACCACTGCTCCGCCATTCCTGTTTTGACACCCACACCCTCTAAGTGGCACCTGTAACCATCTTGGTGCATGCACACACACACATACAGATACATACATACACAAGCAGGATTGATCATTTCTAAGACATCTTAGAAGGAAGAAGTTACCATCCTGTCCATCTCTGAGCTCATGTTCCTCAGCAGTCTCTTCCTCCGATCCGTCTCCAAATTCCTTTTCATAGCGTGCCTCCATCTCTCTGAGCTCCTTCTCCAAATCAGCCACCGTCATCCAGCTTTGTTCTTTGTACTGCTCTGCAAGTCTAGATACACACATAAGCTTCAGATAGGGCACACAGCTCCACCAGGGGTTTACATGGTTCTTGGCTTTAAAGCCCCACAAGCATATCTTCCTTCTTGCAATGGGCTCCTGACTCAAGCAGGTGAAGCCCCTGAAACATTTATTTCATTGTTCCACTTGGTGAATTAAGAAACAAAGAGAACAAAGCATCTTACTGAAAGTTTTCTGGCAATTTTACTTCAGAAATGTTTTAAATTATAAAGCATTTCAAGAAAATGATCAGCTGTAAAGTGCTATTTTCCAAGGATGAGGGGTAGTAGGGCAGGTAGAATTTTTTTTTTTTTTTTTTGGTTTTTGGGCCACACCCGGTGACGCTCAGGGGTTACTCCTGGCTATGCGCTCAGAAGTCGCTCCTGGCTTGGGGGACCATATGGGACGCCGGGGGATCGAACCGCGGTCCGTCTCCTAGGCTAGCGCAGGTAAGGCAGGCACCTTACCTCCAGCGCCACCGCCCGGCCCCGGGCAGGTAGAATTTTATGATTTTTATTGTTTTGTTTTGTTTTGTTTTTTTGGTTTTTGGGCCACACCCGTTTGACGCTCAGGGGTTACTCCTGGCTATGAGCTCAGAAATCGCCCCTGGCTTGGGGAGACCATATGGGACGCCGGGGGATCGAACCGCGGTCCGTCCTACGCTAGCGCTTGTAAGGCAGACACCTTACCTCTAGCGCCACCTTCCCGGCCCCATTTTTATTGTTTTGTTGAGTGCCACACCTGTGGTGCTTAGGCTCTGAGTTCAGGAAATCAATTCTAGTAAGCTCAGGGACCGTCAAGGATTGAAGCTGGATCAGTCTCATACATGGCAAGAACCCTATTCACTGTACAGTCTCCAGCCCTAAGACTACTTATTTGTTTTTTTGTGTGTGTATTTTTTTTTTTTTTTTTTTTTTGTTTTTTTGGGCTACACCCGGCGATGAACAGGGGTTACTCCTGGCTATCTGCTCAGAAACAGCTCCTGGCAGGCACGGGGGACCATATGGGATGCCAGAATTCGAACCAACCACCTCGGGTCCTGGGTCGGCTGCTTGCAAGGCAAACACCGCTGTGCTATCTCTCTGGCACCGAGACTACTTATTTCTAAGAGTTCAAATATCGGGGCTGGAGTGGTAGTACAGCAGGTAGGGCGTTTGCCTTGCAACATATGGTTCCCCCAAGCCTGCCAGGAGCGATTTCTGAGTGCAGAGCCAAGAGTAACCCCTGAGCACTGACAGTGTGGCTCAAAAATCCAAAAAAAAAAAAAAAAAAAAAAAAGTTTAAATATTCAAAACATAACACTTTTTTCCCCTGGGTTTTGGGGCCACACCCAGCAGCACTTAGGAGTACCCCTGGCTCTGCACTCAGAAATTGCTCTTGGCAGGCTCAGGGTACCAGGCTCTGAGAATTAGACCCAGGCTCTTCCCAGGTCATCGCCTGCAAGGCAAATACCCTACCATTGTGCTATCGCTCCAGCCCCAGAACATAACACTTCTAAGGTAACATAAAGAGAAAGTTCTGAAGGGCACTAAAATGAATTGCATTTCTTTTTTTTTTTTTTTTTTTTTTTTTTTGGTTTTTGGGCCACACCCTGTGACGTTCAGGGGTTACTCCTGGCTATGCGCTCAGAAATTGCTCCTGGCTTCTTGGGGGACCATATGGGGGACACCGGGGGGATCGAACCGCGGTCCGGTCCGTCCTAGGCTAGCGCAGGCAAGGCAGGCACCTTACCTCCAGCGCCACCGCCCGGCCCCCATGAATTGCATTTCTAAGTGCATACTTAACAGAGACAGAACTGACTCAGGGCAGCCTAAAGATACGGACTGAGTTCTTGGATCAACTTCTGCCTTATTTACTATTAGCTATGTGATCTTGGGCCTGTCCACCTCATTTCCTAACAACAAAAACTCTTAAAAAGAACCTTATTTTGCAGAACTGTTTGAAAAAGTGCTTAGAACAAACAGTACCTTGCACAGAGTAAGAATTCAATGAGTTAGTTGTTATTCAACTGTACAAGGACCTCATGAGTCTCTGAGGGAAAGCAGCCAATTGGAAATGCATAATTTCATGCAGTAGGTAGGTATGAGCACAGGTTCTAAAGCCAGGCTTGAATCAGAAGCCAGGATAGTAACTGGACCCTGCGAGTAGGCATCATGTCAGCCCCTGTCCCCATCCCTGTGCCTACATCAAGGGCATCAAGCCACCTCCCTGCACTCCGTACTTGGCCTGTTTTAGCTTCTGCTGCCGCCGCATCTCCTCGGCTTTCCTGGCCTTCTCAGCATTCTGCTCCTCCACGAGCCTGCGGTGGGCCTGCACTCTCTTATCCCTTTTTCGGATGAAGGCCACCAGCTGACGGACAAGCTCATTCTTCTCTTTCCGGGCCCGGTCTCGAATTTTTTTGTTTTCTTTCTCCATGGCTCTCTTCTCCCAGCGATTTGAGGCTTGCCGTGTATCATATTCTTCTTTCCAAGCAAAGTTCTTTTGAGTGCAGAAGCTCTGCCAGTAAGCGTAGAAAGGATGAACGACCTACGGACAAAACAAGTAGGTGAGACTTCCTTATTCAGAACGGCAGCGTATACTAGGGATGTTGGATGTCTTTTCCTAAACCTGAACATTATAATGAATCAGTGGAGAAGGGTCTCCCCAAAGGCTTGCAAAATAAATTACTCTTTGAAAGCAATTTCAACAAGCAGAGAAAGGTGAGAAGGGAGAATAGGAGGCAGCAGAAGAGACTGTCAGGAAGGCAGACCATGGGGAAGAGCCACAGAACAGCCAAATTAGCATCATTTGTTTTAAATAAAGAAATGGATGAAGGACACACGGATAAATGCTAATTTTAAATGCTTGAAGCAGTTTTCTTATACCGTATCATAGTCACTCTGCGAATCTCCGAAAGGTGGGAAATCCTCCATGTCCTCTTCCAATGCAGATTCCAGCTCCTCCTTTGCGATCATTTCAAATACGTTGCGATAGACAGTATAAAAGCCCTAAATGAAGAGTAATAGTAACACAAATTCAAAAGAGTCTCAGAATTCAGTCACAGCGAAGATATTTTGTGTTTGATTCTGGGCCACACCTCGCAGTGCTCAGGGCTTCTTCCTCTGTGCACAAGAATGACTCCTGACGGTGCTCAGGGGATCATATGAGGTACTAGAATTGAACCACAGTTGGCTATTTGCAAGGCAAGAGCTGGAACCTCTACACACTGGCTCTCAACAACTTGAATGTTAAAAAACAACTTGCGGGCCCGGAGAGATAGCACAGCGGCGTTTGCCTTGCAAGCAGCCGATCCTGGACCAAAGGTGGTTGGTTCAAATCCCAGTGTCCCATATGGTCCCCCGTGCCTGCCAGGAGCTATTTCTGAGCAGACAGCCAGGAGTAACCCCTGAGCAATGCCGGCTGTGGCCCAAAAACCAAAACAAAACAAAACAAAACAACTTGCACTCTACTGGATGTCTATCTATATTACAAAGAGGGGTTTTCCTATGCTGAAAGTTAAATGTGAAGGCAACATCTTTGTAGTGTTAAAGTGAACATTGTTTCACCTATTATAGAACTGGATACCAAGCAATAGGACACAGGTAAAGGGAAGGTCACACTGATGTGGGGTTGGTGTTTGAATACTTAATGCTTGAAAAAACTACATTATGAACAACTTGGTAAATGACTATGTTATAATAAAAATAGAAAAAGTATTATTTTTGTATTCAGTATGCTTCCATAAGTGGTTGATAAACTGAGTAATTGGAAATAATCACTGAACAAGAACTGGGTGCTGAAAGGTCAAGTGATATGCATGAAACTACTAAGTAAAAAAAAGGAAGAGAGAATCGGGGTGAGAAAAAAAAGAGGGGTGTCTGCCATAGGAGCAGGCAGTTGGGAGAGCACGAGAGAAACTGAGGATATTGGTGGTGGGAAACGTTCAGTGTACTAAACAAGTGATTGAAATGAAACTAGTGATCGAAACGTAACAATGAACAACTCTGTAACTATCTCATGGTGATTCAATTAAAAATATTTAAAAAATATATTGTACAGGAGCAAGAGTGATAGCACACTGTGTAGGACATTTGCCTTTGATTGCAGCCAACCAGAGTTTTGATACTTGGCATCCATATGGTTCCTCCCGAGTGATTTCTTAGGGCAGAGCCCAGGAGTAAATCCCTGTGCACCAATGGGTGTGGCCCCAAAACAAACAAATACATAGCACAGTGGTAAAGTGGCTGTGGTTTGCATTTGGCCAACAAAGGACGGACTCCGGTTCGATTTCCCAGCATCCCCATATGGTCCCCTGAGCCTTCCAGGAGCGAATTCTGAGTGCAGAGACAGGAGTAACCCCGTGAGCGACCACAGAGTGTAAACCCCCCACACATAAAAAAAAAAAAAGAAAGAAAAGACAAGAAACCAATCAAAGTGAGCACTTACCTTTTCATCATCGCCATTAACCAGAGTAGCAGGTTACTGTGAAGAAATGCAGCAAGTCTAAAACTGTCGTCCTGGTATTCCCCCGTCCAGCCACCTTTTAGCAGAGCCTCTCTGTGATTATCATACCTAAGCACACAACAGAGCGGCAGCATCAGTGAAGGCTCAGTAAGGACTCAGGGCCTAAGGAGTATATTTTAGATGTGTCCATTGCTCAAGTCAACATTTTTAAAGAAACAATGCTAGGACATGAGAAAAGCTAATAATCCTTTACAGAATTACTATCTAAAACTATAATGTTAAGCAGTGTTCAATACTAAGCCCCACTGAACAGTGGAATTCACTAAATCAGACGAACTTTTTTGACTTTCCTGGAAAGGTTACTGGATTTCCACAACATAGACACATTTCTAAACCTAGGACAGACTGGACGCAACATAAGCTGGGCTCACAGATGATACATTTGCAACCTGTGAATTTATACTACCATATGCCAGGATAACCCTTTTCCCAAAGCTGATGCAAACAATCTCAGAACTGCACCAAATACACAATTACCTTCAAAAAAATTCTCTTTTTTTGTTTGTTGTATTTTATTTTGGGGCCACATACAATGATACTCAAGGATATGGATATGCACTCACAAAATGACTCCTGGCAGTTCTCAGGGGAACTATATGGGATACTGGGACTGAACTCAAGTCAGCTGTGTGCAAAGTGAACATCTTAATCCATTATGCTATTGCTCTAGTCCACATCCCACAAAAAATTCTGTATAATTAGTCCCTATGCTGTTTTGAAAGAATGTGGCCCACATAAAAGATAATGGGAAACCTAAAGCTCTGTGATAATATTCAATAACTAGCACCCAGTTATTAAGCCAGAATCAAAACTGAGTTCTCTGTGCTGGAACCAGTCTCCATAAGATAATACAGAAACTGGCAGCCAGCTCACACGGCTCCGACACTGGGGCAGACCAGGACAGAGAAGTCTGAGGATAGCATCTTCCTGTTCACAACCAGGTGACAGAGAATGCAAAACACACCCAGAGTTCTTTAGCTGATTAACGACTTAGACTCATAGCTCAATTCTTCCAGCAAAAGCCCCACCAGAAATAGGGGAACAATGTTGGTGCTCACCATGCTCTTTCTTGAGGGTCGCTCAACACATCTAGGCTGCTTTGGATTATTTAAACTGTTCAGCTGCTACCGCAGCATTATCCAGATTTTTAACTGTTAAAAGAAACAAAAAAAAAAAACTTAGTTGCCCCAAAAGGCCCAAGGACAGAATAGAACCGCTTGTCCCTCGCCAGATCCATACTGGAGGAGTGTCCCACTAAGGAAGACAGGGAAGGGCCAAGTAAGTGCCTCGTCAGGAGGGTCCTGCTCTAGTCACTGTCAATACATCTCAGATTCTGGCCAACTAATTTTTGGCTGTATTTATTTAGGGGGCAAGATAGGGGGCTCCATACCTGGGGGTGCTCAGCGCTTACTCCTGACGGGCCTCATTAACTGCACAGACTACCAGGGACTGAACTGGGGTCAACTGTGTTCAAAGTAGGCTCCTTATCCACTGTATTTTTCTCTCCAGTTCCAATTTTGGCAATCTGCTTCCAGGAAATCATTAAATACTAAGGAGCATACCTAAGTTCTTTAAGCTTCACACTTGCCTTCCAAGAAGGCAGCATCAAACAGGAAGGGAAGGCAGTCCTGACAGTTTCAGACAGAGCCTCAGAATGAAGTTTGCCTGCCACCCCCAAACACCTTCCCAACAGTGACACAGCGCGGGACCCTCTGCTCCACTAGCACCAGAGGTACACTCTCAACTACCTCAGCTGCCACCTGTTGCCCTCCGCAAAGCCAAATGCTAATCTTAAATTGAGTCCCTCCCACAGCTGGGAGGGGTCTGTGGTTGGTAATTAAGAGTGGCTGGGAGGAGGGGGGGTGAGACACCGAAAGGAGAGAAGAGAGACCAGATGGATGCAGAGGAGCAGGAAGAAGGCTGCTTAGCTTAGAAGCATGTGAGGAATAATGCACATGGCGTTTAGGACCTTGTAATAAAGTCTCCTTAAACTTCATCTGACTGCTGTGGATCATTTCCTCACTGTCACCCTGCACAACAGACCTACCTGCCAGGCCATAGGAGCTGCAGGCACCATGCCAGGCCGAGAAAGGCCTCACCATCCATCCATGCACTACTAGGACTTTATAATTAATAATTAATGCAACAGCCACCATTAATTTTTCCCTTTAACTTTTTAAAAAAATTGAGATACTGTACTTCACAGTATTGTTAATGATGGCTTCCTATGTACATAATTTCAACACCACACCCATTGCCAGTGTGCTCGATTCCTCCCACAAGGTTCCCTGTGGCCCCCTTTTAGCCCCACTCCCAAGTTTGCTAAGATTGTTTGGCAGAAAGCTGTAGGTATAATTTTAGAATCCTGGTCCCTGGGAACTCCCATCCCTCTTACTTAAGCTTTTTGCGAGGAATAGAGCAGGAAAGACAAATTCCTGCACTGCGAGGTCCCCTTTCAGCACCTCTCCTGAGCCTGCATACCAGGATCCTCTTTAAATATGGACCCATACAAGAACCAGTACTCCAGAAGCCAGTCACCGCACCCTTTTCTGAACATTCTACTATGTAATCACCACACCTAGTTTTAGTGGCACTGCATTAAGCCATACCAAATCTGCAGGGAAAGAGTTGAATTTTCGTCTCCCTGACCAAAAAGCAAACAAAATGGATGCCAATTCCAAATTTTGAATACAGGAACAGAGAAAGTGCTCAGTGGCTTAGAACGGGTTCCTGAAAAGCATGTGGAAAATGTGGTTAACATGGGTTGAATTCCTGGCACCATGCAAGGTCCTAAGAAGGCCTGATATCCCTGATATCAGAAATGACTTCTAGATGCACTGGAGCCAGACATAAGCAAAGCAACTGATATATGAGACTCCTGGCAAACATGCAATGAAAAAAGATGTGTGGGCACTATGACGAGGCAGTGTAGCCTCAGGAAAGTACCCAGCTACCCTCTGTGAGCGATGCCATCAGGATATTTGTGCCTCAGCTTAAGAGGGTGAGCCACAGGAGACATGGACAAGCACCACATCAAAAGACACTCAAACCTCAGGGAGCACTGTGGTTGAGGTAGTCAGTTGCCACCCCTGAGCACCACAGCCACATCTAGTGGAAGGGCTGGGGATACTCCCACTAGTGGCCTTGCCTTCTTTCTAAGAGCTGCCTGCTGAAGCTAGGCTTCCCCTCTGTACGGCAGCCACAACCTTCCTAGGGCAGTGCTGGTGCCCAGTTCCTGGACCACTAGAGTCCTCACAAGCAGCCAAAACTAGCCTCCTTTTGGGATGCAGACAATTTGGCCATTCACTTTCTCCCATGACTCTCTAGTCACTGAAAACGGAGTTGTTGGCTCAGGATTCTCATCCCCAGGTATTATGGTCATCCTGGGCAACTTGTGCCCCTTTAGTCTCCCTCCCTCCAGTCAGTCTAGACCACTCCAAACTATCTTCTATTACAATCCCAGAGATGCCTGGAAAAATATAGTGCCTTCAGGGGTCTCAAACTCGCGGCCCTCCATACAACATTTTGTGGTCCTGCCCTAGAGGAATTTTTTTGGTTTTGTTTTAGTTGTTTGGGTCACACCCCCCAATGTTCAAGGCTTACTACTGACCTTGCACTCAAGGATCACCCCGATTTTGCTTCCTGCGACCCCCAGGTAAATTGTTTGAGACCCCTGCTTAGTTTCTCTGCTCCCAACCGTTTGAGATGCTCTCAAGCTAAGAGGCAACCCACCTAATGCAGTTTGTCACAGCTGGTCAGTGCTCACCTACTTCCCTTCCAGCACCCCATCCTGATTCTTCTGCTTATCCCACCTGTTTCCTGTACTGCAGATATGGACCCAAAAACCACCGCTTCAGGGCCAGAGCGATAGCACAGCGGTAAGGTATTTGCCTTGCACGCAGCCAATATAGGATGGATCCTGCTTCGAATTCCGGCATCCCAATTGGTCCCCAAGCCTGCCAGGAGTGACTTTTGAGCATATAGCCAGTAGTCACCCCTGAGTGCCATAGGGTGTGACCTAAAAACAAAAACAACAACAACAACAAGCGCATCTCTTCTGGGAAGTAGATCTACCCATCCCAACAAACAACCAGCCCAGGTCAGGGAGGGGTCTTCATCCTCCCTTTAGTTCAAACTATTGGAGATGGCTTTTTTGTTGCTGATCTGTCTCAGTCTCTTCCAGTAAGTGCCTGGGGAATATGCATCAGATGAATTATTAAGAGCTTGACCTCAGCAAGGTGTGATCTCACCACTCTATTGTTAACTCTACTGGAAATTTACTCTCCACTCCTCAAAAAAAGAAATAAAAGTAATCTTTCTTTTCTTTTCATCTCCTAGAAGAATATTTATCCACACAGATATCTTCAGCCAAAAGATAATAAATTGCTGCAGGGTGGGATAACAGTGGAGTGAAGATAATTTACTTAGTTCTTATTCAGCTTGGCTTCAATTAGTTGACTGATAGTTTTCAAACATTTCAAATATCTTCCTTGGACTGATTTCCAACTAATACCAAATCTGGTTAGGTCTCCTTTGCAAAACTTCTTCAAACTGGGCCTTACCTTAATCCCTGCCCCTTCTAATCCCCATCCTAGCTTTTGATCTCAAGTACTAACCAACCAACTTCACTTCAACCCATCAATTCATCCAGCTGCTTTCATGGTGCTTATATAAACCTTCCAAGACAACTTAATAAAATTAGCCGCTGGGAGCCGGGAGTGATAGCACAGCAGTAGGGCATAAGCCTCGCAGGAGGCCATCCGAGGAAGGACCTGGGTTTGATCCCGGCATCCCATATGGTCCCTCAAGTCTGCCAGCAGCGATTTCTGAGTAGAGCCAGGAGTAACCCCTGAGCACCACTGGGTGTGCCCCCCCCAAATAATAATAAATACAAATAAATTAGTCTCTTTTCATTCTTGAAAAACACACACACACATATTACATCCTCACATGCCTTTGCTAACTAACATTCAAGACCTTGACAACCTATCAGTACAGGTCTTTAAAACTGCCCATACATTTTGGCGTAAGAATTAATCCTCTGCCTCACCCTTTCCCATTTAGAGTCACAAAATCCCTAACTTTCTCATCCCTAACTCCATTTTCGGCGGTAAGTCCTACCACAATGCGACAATGTCTACGTTATTTTTGAACTAATTAATTTGGGAACTACTTTCTGTTGTGATGAGTATTTAGCTCATTCACATCTTGTCTTCCAATATGTTTACCCCAAATTCTCTAGTTGATAAGCATTTTAACTTAAAACACAGATGTATTGCCTTCCTTTACTTCTTGTTCATTCAACGACAGACATTACTCCTGACCTGGGTTTGACCCATTCCTACAGTTCTCCTAGTCCATATTTTCAGAACTTTATCCCAGTATGCACTCTGCCTTCGCACTAAAGAGCACAGCGGTGGGGCACTTCCATCCACTGTAGTTACTTTTCCCGTTTCACTCCAGGATGCAACCAAGTCCAGACTCCTCTGCGTAGCTGCCTCTCAGCCCACTGTCAACGCTCCTCTTAGTTGTTGTATGAATCCAACTACCAATTATATAAGTGGTTATTTTGTTTTGCTTGGAGTTTTGGGACCATACCAGCAGTGCTCAGGTGTAAGTGCTGGAGATCAATTCTACATGGGTGCTTCTGACTCGCCCTTTCCAATCTCCTGAACTATCCGGTCTGGTCTTGACCTGATGAGGAGCTATTTTGCTTCTACCCGTATGGAGCCTGTCTTGTGCATTTCTCCCATAGGAATCTAAGTCCCGTTTTTGCATCTGAGAACCTACGCACCAGCCCGGTGTTAAGGCCTGCGTACACAGCGGACTCCATCAAAAAGTCTGGAGACTCACTCATGCCATGCCACAAGCGAAGGCTCTTTAAAAACGACTATCTTCAAGTTCCCTGGCATGGAAGGCGTGTTTACCCCACAAAAGTCAGAGGCCTGGGCTACAACCGAACAGAACAGTCAGAGGAAGCCTAAGGCTAAGCAAACAGGAGCTTCACGAGTAAAGACACCCGATAAAAAGGTGTTTACTGACCCCAAAACCTCCTGCGCGCAGCAGTGCCAGAGCTCCAAAGGTAGGAGTGACAGACATCCCAGGCTCCCCGACTGAGAACCCCCAAACCCAACTAATTCTTCAAGTGCAGAATCCTCCGAAATGAAGGGCATAAAAGCTAGGGGTCTACTCCGCTCTGAAGAAGAAAAGAAAAGTGATGTGTTGGGGTGGGATGGGGGGGGGGGGCAAACTCCATTTAAAGATTCCATTTTCCTAGCTCCTTTGCGCCCGGCTTCAGTAAGCCAGAGGCACCCCGTCTTGGCAGCTGACTTGGATTTGGTTCTGAAGTTCCGGGGCTGGGGCACCCCAGGGACAGAGGACAGGGGAGCAGCAGGTGCAGAAGTGAGCAGCGTGGCAAGAGGCGTGCTCGGAGGGGGCCGGGAGCGCGGGGTGCCGGTGCGGGCCTCCCGGGGCGCGCGGGGCGGACTGGTCCCGGGAGGCGCGCAGAGAGGCGGCGGCGGCGGCGGCGGGCAGAGCCGGGCCGGGCCGGGCGCGTCTTTACCCGGGTGCCATTTCAGCGCGAGCTTGCGATAGGCCTTCTTGAGCTCCTCCTCGCTGGCGTCGCGTCGCACCCCCAGCGCCTCGTAGTGGCACTTCATGGCCCGGACGGGGCCGGGCGCCTGGCCAGCGTCCCGGGCGGGCTGGGGCCGCGGGCCGGGATCGGGCTCGGGCTTGGGGCCGAAGCGGCGGCGGCGGCGGCGCTGGTCCTCGGCGGCGGCAGGAGCCGGGCGGCCGCAGCGGGCTAGCCAGCGAGCGCGGCGGCGGCGGCGGCGGGGCGCGGGGCGACGGCAGCGCGCGGCGGCGGCGGCGACTGGCGGCGCGGGCTGCGGCACGCGGGTGCGCGGAGGGGGCGGCGCCGACGGCCTCGGCTCCGCATGGGTGGGGCGGGGCGAGGACTCCGTTTCCGGCAGCAGCCGGGCGGGTGGGAGGAGCCACGGCGGTGAAGGCGGGGCCTGGTGGCTCGGGAGGCGGAGCCGTGGCCGGCGGGTGGAAGCCGTGGAAGGGAGGGAGGGAGAGTGGGAGGGAGGCGGGGCCGCGGCGGCTGGGAGGCGGGGCCACGGCCCGAGTCATTGTGAGCGACTCACAGAGGGCGTGTCGGTCAGGGTCAGGCACCTGCTGGGCAGAAATCCCCAGGGTCAAGATGGGAAGCTGAAAGCTTTATTGTGGTTCTAGTCACTTCTCATATGAGCCCCCCACTTTTTCTTTTCTTTCTTTTTTTCGGTTTTTCGGGCCACACCCGTTTGATGCTCAGGGGTTACTCCTGGCTAAGCGCTCAGAAATTGCCCCTGGCTTGGGGGGACCATATGGGACGCTGGGGGATCGAACCGCGGTCCTTCCTTGGCTAGCGCTTGCAAGGCAGGCACCTTACCTCTAGCGCCACCTCGCCGGCCCCTCTTTTTCTTCTTATTTTTTTTACGAGGATGAAGCAACTCAGGCTGGAAATATTTAAGGAGTTTGCTACAGTCCTCAAACTAGTCAACAGCAGGGTTTTTAGGGTGGACTGAAGCAAGTTTTTTTGTTTGTTTGTTTTTTGTATCTTAAAAACATATTTATTCATCTTTTTTAAACATAATTTTTATAGTAACCTAAAGTGAATAACAAATATTTCACAGTAATATTTAAGGTATATAGTGACAATGAATCAGGGCCATTCCCATCACCAGGGTTGTTTTTTTATATAAACTTTTTATTTAAAGAACCATGATGTACAAACCTCTTGATAGTTGAGTCTTAGGCATAGAATGTTTCAACACTAATCCCACCACCAGTGCTCCCACACTCTGGCATGACCCACCCTCCCTGCCTGCCACCTTGACAAGCACATTACAAAGATCAGTAGGTGCAGTTTAGATCTCAGGTTTTGGGTATTGTTGAGTTTGTGCTTTGAGTGTATTTGTGCTTATACCACTCTCCCATATCACCACTGGAATCGAAACCTCTGTTTCCTCATGTCTTCCCCTTTTTCTTATTTTCCTTTCCACCTTGATTACTTTCCATCTCCCCTAGCTCTGGTGTCACAGGTGGCCTAGGTATCTTCCCTTTACTCCATTACATTTCCTTATCCAGTTATTCTATATATACAGAAAAGTGAGATCGGTCTGTTTGTCTTTCTTCTTTTGACTTGCTTCACTCAACATGATTACCTTTCATTCCAATAAAGTTGCAGCAAATTGCATAATTTCATCTGAACAAGCAGGTTGGGGTTTTTTTGCTTATGTTTTTTTTTGTTTTTTTGCCACATGCTGCGACGCTCAGGACCTGTGGGATTCCAGCAGATCGAACCTAAGTCCACGCAAAGCGAACGTCCTACCCTTTGTGCTATCCATTGAACAAGCATGTTATTGAACTTTTCAATTTTCTTCAATTGTCAGGTCAAAGTGATCTCTAATAGTGCTCATCTTGAACAATATTCATAAAACAATACTACACTGAAACCATTTAATGGGGGTGTCACCTTTAAAAGCATCAAAAAGCAAAAAGTTCTTTACCACCAATATGAAGTTATGCTTATCTAATTCTAATTATACATTCACCAATATTTTTGTTTGTTTTGGGGCCTCACCCAGCAACCCTCAGGGTTAACTCCTGGCTCTGTGCTCAGAAATCATTCCTGGCAGGGTCTGGGAACTACATCGGATGAGGGCAATTAAATCTGGGTCAGCCATGTGCAAGGCAAATACCCACCGACTGTGCTATCCCTCAGGTCCTAGCATTCACCACTTTGGAATTTACTTTACTGGCTTCTAATCCTGCTTTTCCAAGCTTGGGTTGAAAAAACAATTGTGGAGGCTGGAGTAATAGAACAATGAGTAGGGTGCTTGCCTTGCATGAGGCCGGCCTCGATTCAATCTCTGGCATCCCATATGGTCCCCCAAGCACTACCAGGAGTAATTCCTGAGTGCAGAGCAATCCCTGAGCATTGTCCAGTGTGACTTAAAAAAAAAATCCAAACAGTTGTGGGCTACATTAGATAGTACAGGAGGTAGGGCACTTGCCTTAAATGTCACTGCTTCCACTAAGACTGAGGCTCAATTTCAGGCACCACGTAAGGTCCCCTGAGCACCTGGAGTGATCCCTGAGTGTAAGACCAAGAGAAAGCCCTGAGTACCCCCCAGTGTGGGGAACCCACCCCCCAAATAAAAACCAAAACCAAGCAAGTACTATAGGCTGGAAGATACAGTTTTATTAAAGCATGTATTGTATTTATGATAAAGCATCATTGTATTTATGATAAAGCATCATTGTATTTATGATGTTGAATATTTACAAAACCAGCTGTCAGGTATAGCTAACTAATGTTTAAGTGCCTGTGAATAAATAAGAATTGTTGGCTCTATTGCTGACAAATGTCTGCTGTGTGGGATTGGAACTCGTTCTTTCAGGATCTTTTTTTCTTATTTTCTGGCCCTGCACAATCAGAACAAATCCTCTCCAGACTGTTTCTGTACATACTACTGTTCAAATTAGTTTACAATTTAAATCATTCATGTGCTTCTTTTCTAAAGAATAAAGATACTGTAATGGCCAGTTTATACATTAGTAGAAGGCTCAGGATTACAAAGTTTGAATGCAGTGAATAATGGGATTTTTTTCCTTTTGAGAAGAGAATTGGGTGGGGGGAGAGTGAGTGACAGACTTCCTTTATCAATAAAAGTTTTCCTCAATGATCACCTGATGTAGTATAAATATAAAATATAGAGCCCTAGTAGTGTTGGGGTGAGGCATTTCTCAGCAAGGCACCTGCAGCCCCTAGGCCCACGTGTCTGAAGGTTGCAAGATAAAAGCGGAGAGATTCACAAAAAGTCAGTTGAAGTTTCAGGAGTTATTCAGCTTTATTTCACGGCCCTAATGTGCATTTTCCTCACATGGCCTGTATCCTAAGCCTTTCCCAGCAGTTTATCTGCTCCTCCACTCACTCTCCCTATCCCCAGACAAACTCTATTATTCAAGATACACCAGTCCATCCCAGATGTGGTAGGTCTGACCACCACGGTGGGATAAACAGGAAGTTGAGGGAGGGGATACCTACAACCTCATATAGGAATTTAAAGGTATCATAGTGGATATAAATTTCAGTCTAAAGATTATGATTTGGAGGTCACACTAAAGAGGGACTGTATGCTAAGAAAACGTTGCAGTGCTAGGGAGTGAGCCCAAAGTACTGCTTTGTTCTCTTGAACGGGGACATGAGGACTTTTCATACAAATGAAGTTAACAATCAAAATTGTTAAATGGGAAATTTCACTAAAACTATAATGCAGTTGAGATACGTTTGATCTCAGAACCTGCTAATCTAGTTTACAGCCTATACCTTCATAATAATGTCATGTTAAAAATTAATCTGGAAAATAATTACTTTTACCCTAAGGGGTATATTTAATTACTCCCCCCTCCATAACCAGATTTGAAGTCACATTCAAGTATTCAAATAGTTCACAGAAAATTATGTGTGGGTATGGTGACACACCCTGTTCTGCTCAGGGACAAGATCAAACTGGGGTCGGCCATAAGCAAGGCAAGAACCTTACCCTTTACCTTCTCTGCAGTCCTCCAAGTGATCTCTTGAACTAGATTACTTTTGTAATTTAAATTTCAAGATGCATAATCTAAGGACTGGAGATGGTAAAATGGGTAGGGTACATGCCTTTCAGCCTGGATTCGATTCACGGTAGCCAGATAGTCCCCCAAGTCCACCAAGAGTGATCTTTGCACAAAGCCAGAAATAAGTCCTGTCTAACAAAACAAAAATATAGTCCAATTTTTACTTTTTCAAAATAATCTAATTCAACTTTAGTAGAAAACAAAGAAAAATAGAATGAAAAAAGATCTAACTTAAAGTTCTAAAATAGCTCATTAAACTTTCCAGAAATAGGATAGTCAGGTTGCTCTAAAGCAGTGTTTTTCTATCCTTTTGTGCAAAGGCACACTTTTTTCATGAAAAAAAATCACGAGGCACACCACCCTTAGAAAATGGTAAAAAAATTTAACTCTGGGTCTATATTGACTATATATAAATTCTCTTGAATAGGAATCAAATAAACACAAAGAAATTATTTTATAATTACTTTATTTAAAGTATTTTTTAATTGTTCATATTTCTGTTTACTTACTCAGTGCAAAACCTGGGCCTGTTTGGCTGAACACAAAGCTGATATTCTGGCAGGAATCTAAGAAAGACACACACATAGTACTTCAACAGCTCTCAGTCTCTCTCTGTCTTTAATTCTTAGTCTGTGACATGTGCTTCAGCTCACAAATAGACCAATCATGCCGAAGCCGCATGTTACAGAAAATTGTGATTTTTCCCATGGCATACCAGACAATATCTCACGACACACTAGTGGACCATGGCACCGTGGTTGAAAAAGTGTTCATCCCGGTGTCCCATATGGTCCCCCGTGCCTGCCAGGAGCTATTTCTGAGCAGACAGCCAGGAGTAACCCCTGAGCACCGCCGGGTGTGGCCCAAAAACCAAAAAAAAAAAAAAAAAAAAAGAAAAAAAAGAAAAAGAAAAACGGTGTTCTAAAGTACCTGCAGTTGGCAGTAGAAAGCAAAAAATCGCTAATCAAAAATGTCATTTAGGTAAGGTGTCTGCCTTGCATGCGCTAGCCAAGGATCAGGACCATGATTCAATCCCCCGGCATCCCATATGGTCCCCCCAAGCCAGGGGCAATTTCTGAGCACTTAGCCAGGAGTAACCACTGAGCATCAAATGGGTGTGGCCCAAAAAAACAAACAAAAAAAAGAATGTCATTTAGAAATACTTCACATGCACAAAATAAACTTGGTTTATTAGATGCAGGAGATAAGCTAGGACATAAGTCTAGAATAAAACAAAAACAACCTTTTAGGATTTAAAAACAATATTAGTCTCAGAAAGAAAAATGAACCCCTAGCAAAACTTTCATTTTTTCAAAGGCAGAGTGATCAAATTGGCAGATTTCATCACTGAAACGGTATGAGGAAAAGAACACTCCTACCTCTGGTGAGGTGGTTAGGGAAATAAGCAGAATGTCTTAATAGGCACCACCTTTGACTTAAGCCCCTTTTAGAGGAAAACCTGCAAATTCAAGTATTGTAGGTGCTAAAGTTAGCTGCATTACACCCTTGCCTTGCCTCTACTGAAACCATGTCCTCCCATGCTCTCATATCCACTGGGCAGTCTACTTTCTCTATGCAGTCACAGAAAGCACCCTGAAATATACTCAGGAATCACTCCTGGCAGTGTTCAGGGAGGGTCATATGGGATGATGGGGATAGAACTCTAGTTGAATGCATGCAAGACATGTGCCTTGCCCATTGTACCACCTCTCCAACCCCTTCTTTCCAGCAACTATTTAGCTGGCCATTTTTCTTTTTACTTTAAATAATTTATACCCACTAGCTCTAAAATTTCAAACTTTACAAAAAATACTTTCAATGTTTAAGGCTTTTGGTCCTGAATGTGAGATCAGAAACTGGCTTATTTAACACCCCATTAAGTAGAGTGACTTGAGGACTCAAACCACAGTATGATGCTTTTCTTTATACCCATTTACTCCCACCTTACTGTCCAAAACTATACACTTAACACTTCTAAAACTTTTGCTTACAAGAAATGATCAACAAACATTCAGCTTTGCTAATCAAAAAGTCTGAAACCTTATGAATGCTAATTTTTTAATACTACCAAAGCTTTGATTTAAAAAAAAAAAAGGTAGCAGAAGCTAAAAAGACTGTGTTTGGCTGATATTTTATTTAGAAAAACAGATGTTACAAAACCACAAATTTTTTTAATACCACACTAAACTGTAGTTATGACTATCTAAATTTCACTGAAAAATAATGTGCATTCTATGCAGTTTCAGTTTCTGTATAATGAGAAGCATTAAAAATAAAGAATGTATTACTTAAAAATAGAGTAGATACTTATATGGTGATTTTTCAGTATGATGCATATGATGCAGTAGTCCTGAATAAAATATTTACACATTTAATATAAAATAAATATAACAAAACAAATTAGTTATCCATTGATTTATTTTGTATTTCTATTGTTCATCTTCTTTTGCAGTTTTCTTTGCCTTTTGTAAATCTTTTTCTTTCTTGCTTTCAAATCCACTTTTGGCTCTGGTTTTACCCACTGTATTTCTATCGGTTTTTCCTCAGCTGGCACATTGAAAACATCAGCAGTGGGATCATGTGGAAGAATTGTCTTTGGTTCTTTCTTTCTCAATTTCTGCACATCTTTCACTTGCTGTCTCTCTTTGTATTTTGCAGCCGTGATGGACCTTATGATACGCCGATGCTAGAAATGAAAAGTGTTGAAAAATAAACTAACACTGACTGACAGTATGACTAGGATATTAATGTTCTTTTCCCCAAGTAATTTACAAGACTATATTCAATGAAAACCAAACCAGTTTCATAGTTAATATTAAGAAAGATTATGTAGGGGCCAGAGGGTAGCAAGGCGGTCAGGCAATTGCCTTGCATGTGACTGATCTGGAGGCACTCGGTTCAATTCTCAGTCCCCAGCCTGCCAGTGGGGATTTGAGTGCAGAGCCAGGACAAACCCCTGAGCTCTGCTGGGTGTTGCCCAAAAACCAATCAATCAATCAATCAAGTTTTAAAAAAAAGAAGAGGGGCCGGAGAGATAGCATGGAGGTAAGGTGTTTGCCTTTCATGCAGGAGGTCATCGGTTCGAATCCCGGCGCCCCATATGGTCCCCTGTGCCTGCCAGGAGCAATTTCTGAGCCTGGAGCCAGGAATAACCCCTGAGCACTGCCAGGTGTGACCCAAAAACCAAAAACCAAAAAAAAAAAAAAAAAGAAGAAGAAAAAGAGGGGCTGGAGCAAAAGCACAGCAGTAAGGCATTTACCTTGCACACATCTAACACAGGACCAAACTCTGTTCAAGAAACCAGGTAACCCATATGGTCCCCTGAGCCTGGCAGAAGCGATTTCTGAACAGAGCCAGTAGAGACTCCTGAGTGCCGCCAGGTGTAACCCAAAACAAATAAACAAACAAACAAAAAGAGAGCACAGTGAATAGGGTTTTTGCCTGGGATGGGGCTGACCCGGTTTTGATCCCTGGCAACCCATATAGCAGTACCCTGAAAACCACCAGTATTAACCCCTGAGCTCAGAGCCAGGAGTAACCAGAGCATATTGGGTGTGGCTCCAAAAAAACAAGAACGGTTATGTACTGTAAGTATCTGGCCAAAGAATTCTAGGAAATTAAAGACTATCACACAACAATAATCCCTCAAGACAAACAAACACCTAGTTTGCTTACCATATTTGGTGACTGGTAGTGAGGATTTTCATATAAAGTTGGTCCTCCAAAACTTCCCTGGAAAATCTTTATGAGGTTTAACACAAAACGAGGTCCTATTTCTACAAGAGCAGCATCTTCTTCTATGATCTTTAATAATAATTTAAAAAAAATTTTTAGTTTGGATACATTATTTCCTAAAAATCACTGTCTATTACCTGTGTATATATAATACTATTACAAACGTGACTCCAATGAACTAGATATCAAAAACATCAGAGATAAGATGAAGGTGAAACTTGGCAAATGTCAAATAAGTTATTTTCTAAGTTACACTACTAGCTATCAGTACTAGCTAAAGGAACAATAGAACCATTTTTTAAAATGGTTATAATGTGGGCCCAGAGAGATAGCACAGCAGTGTTTGCCTTGCAAGCAGCCGATCAAGGACCTAAGGTGGTTGGGTCGAATCCTGGTGTCCCATATGGTCCCCCGTGCCTGCCAGGAGCTATTTCTAAGCAGACAGCCAGGAGTAACCCCTGAGCACCGCCGGGTGTGCCCCCCCCCAAAAAAAATACCCAAAAAATGGTTATAATGTGTTCTTTCATTTTTATTATTTTATTTTTATTTTTTGGGTTTTTGGTTTTTTGGGACACACCAACAGGGGTTACTCCTGTCTCTGTACTCAGAAATTATTCCTGGCAGGCTCAGGAAACCATACGGAATGCCAGGAATTGAACATGGGTCGGTATCTGCTGGCAGTGTGCGAGGCAAACACCTTATTCACCATGCGCTAGCCCCAATAAAATGTGTTCATTTAAAAACAACCTAAAATTTTTTAGTATTGTGCTTCATACAATGCATAATTATTGAGTAACTGATTAATGCAGATTTTTAAAAACTGTACTAAACCACTGGGGAAATATTTTAAAATTTAAATCAACTCTAAACTGTTTTTATAAGTCTAATTCAAACTAGATGTACAGGCATATAAAAGGACATATAATAACATTTATGAGTGGCTCGTGAGTCAGTAAATGGTTGGCTTGGATACATTTACCTTTAGAGATTACCTGCTGTAACTGCCACCCACATCAAATGCTATGTGTACTTTCTCTTATATTTTTCTAAATAAAACCATTTTATTCACTTAACAAAAAAGGTATTGTGGGAAAGGGACATTGGAGGAGAGAAAGGTCACACTAGTGGTGGGATTGGTATTGGAACATTAAATAACTGAAACAAGTATATTACAATTAACTTTAAAAATCAGTTATAAATAAAAATGATTTTTAAAAGAGTAATTATCCTTAACTCACTCTGAAAGATGTTTGACATAGAAAAAAGGCAGTTTACATTCTATGTGGAAATTTTATTTTGCAGCTTATCTACTCTCCTCCTTTGGCGGACTTATCCTGTCAAACTCCGACTCAGAGATTTCCACAATCACTGCTCTTTCCAAATTAGTCATGATGACACATCTAAATTATAAAACTAGTAAATGCTATCTACAGGAATAATTATCTTTTCCTAAGTCTTAAAATCCCTGCTTCCTACATAGAATATTACCTCTTAGGACAGGAACATAACTTTACTGAATATATAATGGTTTTCGATTATATATTATATACTCCTTACCATTTTAGATATATTATATATTTATATATTACATATTATATTTTATATAACCTAAAAATATAAATATTATATACTCCCAACCATTTGATAGATAATAAAAGAAGTAGGTCAAGAATTCTTAAAAATAAAAACAAGGAGGCTGGATAGATAGCATGGAGGTAAAGCGTTTGCCTTGCATGCAGAAGGACTGTGGATCAAATTCTGGCATCCCATATGGCCCTCCAAACCTACCAGGAGCTATTTTCGAGCACAGAGCCAGGAATAACCCCTGAGCTCTGCTGAGTGTGTGTGACCCAAAAACCAATAAATAAATAAATACATAAATACATAATAATAAATAAATAAATAAAATAAAAGCAAATTAAAGCTCACTTGAAAGTTCCGGAACCAGATCCTATTGTCCAAAATGGTAAAAGTAAACACATGATCCACAAATGGTTGGCTTCTGGGATGGTACCGTGGAGTACTAAAGATCTACATTAAAAATAATAAAAAGTCACTTCTTACTCTATGCTGTGTCATATACATTTTAAAGAGCAAATAATAAAATTATTTATAATATTATTAAAACATCTTTCTAGAAAAGATAGTTACCTGAATTAAGAGTTCTTTTAACAAAGTATAATGTGGTGCTTCATCAAAAGCCTATAAGAATAAAAGTGAACAAATTTGTAATGGTAGAAAGAATACTTTATTAAACTGAATTGGAGGGATATTTGGGACATCAGTGATGGGAATGTTGCACTGGTGATGGGGGTATTCTTTACATGACTGAAACCCAACCACAATCATGTTTGTAATCAAGGTGTTTAAATAATATATAAAAAAACATTTTATGACAAAACTAAATCATGAACTACTTTTTAATTATGGGGGTAACACATATTATGAACTATGGCATTTAAATAAAGTATTTTTAATTAAAAGAAAAAATAAACAACCATATTCACTAAAGCAGAATATGGAATAGACTTCATTTGCTAAATCAAAAACTTACTGGATCAAAGGACAAAAGGGTCGGGAACCTTTCAAAACAGTTCCAGTCATCTTTAGTTCAGCTAGAGTATGAACTAGAAAAACAACAAAAACAGTTACAACTCTTGACAATTAACATACAAGATTTTTTTAATTTGTCTATTTTTAATTCAGATAGCTTACTATTTTGAACAAGGAATTTAGCAGATGGTCCATGAGGTGAATTTGAAAGCCTGAAAAATAAATGTTTTCAATATTTAGAATTTATAAAGTAGTAAATTCTTCTACCAAATTCAAATTTAAACGATACTATTATGTATACCTATTACTACATATATCTCCTTTAAAGCTTTCAATTGGGGCCAAGTGATAATATCGTGGGCAGAAGGCTTGTTCACTGCCACCCAGGTTGGATCCCCAGCATCCCATATGGTCCTCCAAGCATCACCCAATAGTGATTCCTAAATGCAGAAACCAGAAGAAACCCGAGTACCCGCAGGGTGGAATTCCAAACAGTAACCAAACACAAAAATAAAAGGCTTCAAATGTTGTGCAAATCAAATGAGCTTACTTCAGTCTCTGATTCCTGACCAGCAAAAAGCCTGGAAGGAAATCAAGGTATAACCCAGAGCAAATCTATCTATCTGAGAACGTGGCTTACTAGTAAAGAACTGCCATACATAGGTGAGACTCTAGAATTGATTCCAGACACCAAGAAAGATAGGAAGAACTAATCTATTTAATATAATGAGCTCCATATCAAACTTAATAAATTTACTTACCACATGTAGAGATCTTGTTTCTTCTTAGCTTCAAAATAAATACATTTGTTGCAGTTTTTCATTTCACAAACCTAAATGGCACAAAATGAAGTAGAGGATAAAAATAAAAACTAAAGCAATTCAATGACTCTATTAGGATCCTAAAAAAATTAAATGACTAATAATTCAATTAATATTTGAGCCCTCAAAAAATATACTAGTAGGCGATAAGCATAAAAATCCACATAAATCTATTCACAGAAAGAAATGTTTACAGTTCCTCTCAGTACTCTGAGAAAGATGCTCTACCCAATCTATAGAACTAATTTTTGGGGGTTTGTTTTCCTTGAGGGCCATACCCAGTGAACAGAGGGATTATTCCTGGCATCGGTAGCACCTCTTCCCCTCCCATTTTAAAGTTAACTGGCCTCACTCCTGATTTCTAGGAATCATCTCTTCTAGCAAGTCTTGAATACAAACTGCCAAGACTAGAATCAACTAACCCTGATCATTTACCACCTTATACTGTCACGAATCCTAGGAAAATAGTTCCTTATAAAACCCAGACATCTCTTCTGATGCCTATTTTAATTTTTCTCTCTCCTCTCTCTCAAAATACAGTCCTAATATAACCAAAGACCACTCTCTCCTTTCTTATTCAATCTTCTCCCCCCCACCCTTGGGGGTTTCTCCTGGCTCTACACTCTGGAAGCCATACAGGATGCCACAAATCAAACTTGTGTCCATCTTGGGTCAGCCAAGTGTAAGGCAAACACCCTACCACTCTGCTACCAACCACTCTAGTGCCTGTTTTTATTTTTCAATGTTGCCTTTTTATTAAGGATCAAAAAACTTGATTTATGGGGCTATACTAACAGTGTTTGCCTTGCACATGGCAGTCCCAGGTTCTGTCCCTAGAACCCCAGATGCTTTCCCAAAGTAATTCCTGAGTATAGAGCCAGAAATAAGGCCTATGGTTCCAAAACCAAAAAAAGGAAAAAGAAATTTTATTTCTCTTTATTACTATCACTGTGTACATTACTTCTATAAAATCACTAATGGACTGGTGAAAAATGGAAATACATAAAACCTATTTTAAAGTGAATTTGTCTCAACATCTTGAAGATTTACAGATACATTTGAGAACTACACAAAAGTAATTATGAAATGAAGTCCTATTAGTGCAGTAAACACAAACTACCTGCTATACTATCATTTAACCTGAACTACTTATGAATTAAAAGTAACTACTTAAACATTTCAGGACCAATGCTTGCTTCTTACTGATATTAAAATAAACACCATATACCAAGTTGGCTATTTTTCAGCTCAGCTTTAGCTGCAAAAGCCCAAAACCAGTTAGGATGTTGTTTGGTTAAAGCAGTTCCCAAAGAGTAAATGTCACAATATAGCAAAGCTTATTTTAAATAATTCTAAGCTTGGGGCAGCACCTGGGAGTGCTCAAGGAGCCATAGGTGGTGACAGGAACTGAACTCAATTGGCTGCACCAAAGGCCAAGTGTTTACCCATTCACTGAATTACACTCTCTACTGCCCTTTCTTTTTTTCCTTGCTCTTTTGGGCTATGCCTGGCAGTGCTCAGGGGTTACTCCTACTTCTGCACTCTGGAATTAACTTCTAGCAGTACACAAAGGGTACAGGGAATCAAACCCGGATCATTAAGTGGAAGGGTATCCTTTGCAATGTACTATCTCTCCAGCCCCATTGTTTATATTGTTTATGTTTATATTATATCTTTAATGTTTTAAAATATTTCCCAAATGCAACATTCTTAGAATTACCTCATTAATCACAAACAACTTATCTTTGCGATCCATTTTAGTATCTATGAAAAGAAAAAAGAAAAAGTTAAGACTTCAAATCATATTTTCTAGAAATTGTTTTAAAAAATCTAGTTTAAATGACTTTAATTTTTCAAATGGCAAGTCTGAAAACAAACAAACCCTTTACAATTTTTGTTAATTGTGAAAATCAGAACTCAAGGATTACAAATCATGGTCTAAAGAAATGCTTCTCAGACCTTTTGTGTTCAATGATTCCTTTCAGATATGAATAAAATTCTCACAGACTACAAACTACAACCTACTAAACTAGATTAAATACTTTTAAGAGTCTGAAAGTTGGGGATCAAGGACATTGTTTAATTAGTAAAGATTATGACAGCATAAATGGGGTCACCAATATAAACCCTTGAAGTACAGGCCCCCCCCTCACTCCATTATCACATTGTCCTTTGCCCCCCAAACCACCATTTATTAAATGGCCCTTATTAAAATAAAAAATAAAATAAAATAAAAATAAAAATAAAAAAATAAAATAAAAAACATAAACTAAAATTGAAGCTGATGAAAAATTCTACTTAACATTATAGCTGCCAAAAGTATCTAAAAGTTTTATACGATCATAGAAACAAAAAATTCTTATTCAGATATCTGAAGATGCAAGAATGCAAGCGTGGGAAACATCTGTCTCGGAACCATGATAATAGTGATAAAAGCAAACAAAAGCACCTCTCCCCAAAAGGCATGAAAAACAACTGTGTGGCTGCTATAATTCTAGATTTAGAATGGTATCTTCACTTGCCACAGGCCCTCCATTGCTAAAAGAGAGTAACTTGTTTTGGCTGAGACACAATTTACAGTGCTTCAAATCTTACTCAGGGGTGCACTAATTGTTGTTAATAAGTTTTTCTTTGTTTGGCAGCCCTTGAATTAGTTCGGACAAATTAGCTCATGATCTCTAAGAGCAACAAAGCATTTCTTAAATTTTAAAAAAAGGGGGGGAGTGGGGGAGAAGGGTGTACACCTAGAGAAAAAGGGTGTACACATAAGGTACATTAAGTACCTTGCGCAGTATAGTGAATTGGAAGTCAGCTGCCTGCAGTCCCAATAAAATGTTTTGATACTATTAGGATATCAAATGAGGAAATGGAAAGGTTAGAGGGCAAGTTTTGTATGCAGGAAATTCTGGTTCAATCTCTAGCACTTTGTGGTCACCCTAGCACTGTCAGGAGTAGCTACTGGTCATTACAATCTATGTTCTATGGCAGTTGAAGTGACAGATGGGGAGAGTCAGTTGGCAGTTGGAAGAGATAGTTGGAGGAACAGGAAGAGTCAGATGGTAGTTAAGCCAGGACATGGCCCCTTGTCATGTCATATAAAAGGAGAAACTTGGACTGTTGGCAGGGGCAGAATAGTGACCAGAGCACAGTGCCACTGGCAGAGTGGAGGCTGTGTGAGATAAACTGGAGAAATGCTGCCTGCTTTGTAACTATTCGCTTTTATATCTTCTTTGAACCCAGTTCCCCCTACCTCCCCAGCCACTTCTGGCTAGTGAATTTCCATCTAATTCTCTCTTCCTCTCTGGACCTCTGGGCAGAAGCAAAGCAGCAGGCCTCAGACACCAGGAGAAATAAAAGCTGTATGTAAGTTCTTCTCTCCAGTTCTCTCAGTGGGGGGCAGGGTGGTCAACACAAATTGGTATCCCTGGGTAGATTTGAGGCCCCCACCAAGCGTCTGGGCCACTCAGGTCTCTTCGAGCCTTGCAGAACCAGGCCCTGGCAGCCTTGGGGATCTGCAACCTGCAGCATAGCTACCCTGGGCACCTTGAGCTTCTCTAAAAATGATGACCTTAACAAGTCAAGTGAACCCTGGTTTCTACCGTATTTTCCAGCGTATAAGACGACTTTTGAAACAAAAAAAGTCAACCGAAAATCGGGGATTGTCTTATACCCGAGTAAATCCCAAAAAATGTTTCAATATGCTGCTAAACAAAAATTGTCTGAATATTGCCACAAAACGAATTTTCCAACTCGATCCTGCACCAATCACTGCAAGGCTGCTGGAACTGCCTCTCTAACTCAGCCAACCCAAGCAGGCTTTTTATGCTTGCAAATTAGACAATGTTCTGGACCCGAATCTACACTGTAAAAAGCCTGCTCAGATTGGCCAGAGTCAGAGAGGTAGTCTATTACAATATAACCTTTGAACCTTTGCTTGTTGTGATTGGCTCACTGTGGTAAATTACAGTTGCAGCACAGGAACGTTCTGTCTGATACAGCGAATATAGGCCTTAACCTATGTTTTAACTGCAAGATTAGGGGGTCGCCTTATACGCCAGCAAATACGGTACAAACATATCAGAAATAAGAAAAAATTTAAGTAAAAATATTAAAAGAGAGAAATTGGATAAATGAAAGAGAAATGACTGAGAAAAATAGAAAAATATTTATTATATAGATTAAAAGATTTAGAAACAGAAACAGAAAAAAATGAGCAAAGGAGTTTGTTTTTTTAGAAAAAAGAGGCTTAGACAAAGAAAAATAGAAAATTTTAAATACAGGATATCTGCAGCTTAGAAATAGAAAGTGAAAAATTGATAATCCCACAATTGACCCCTATCAGCAGAAGCAGCTAGAAATAATTCATTGCCTATTTACCCTAAGGAATAGGATAGCACAACATGAGGGCATTTGCCTTGCACACAACCAACACAGGACAGAGTGCAGTTCAAATTCCGGAATCCCATATGGTCACCCAAGCCTGCCAGGGTTTATTTCTGAGGACAGAGCCAGGAGTAACCCCTGAGAGCCGCTGGGTATAACCCAAAAAACCCACACCTCCCCCCCCCCAAAAAGTGGGAGTTTTTCACTTTCTTAGGCTAGGCACAGGATTAAAAAGTTACAAAGTAAATGTTTTATCCCTTAAACACTTTCTTTTCTTCCCTACACCTGTCTCTCAACTTTGGAGCTCCTAACTAAACTGTCAAGAGAAGGTATGTGGCTGACAACCATGGCTTTTGCAGATCACCTGAATGATTCATTCCACTGACTGCTGAAGATAATTCTACATATGTATAAAAAAATAAAAACATATAAGGTGATATTATAGCAGCTTGATACCCAAACTAAAATAAAATACGGGGCTAAAGAGATAGTACAGTGAGTAGAGTGCTTACTTTGTAGAAGCCGATCTAGGTTTGATCTCCCAGCACCCTATGTTGTTCCCTTCAACTCCCTATCACCAGGAGTGATCCCTGAGTGTAAAGCCAGGAGTAAGCCCTGAATACCAATGGTATGGCCAAAACAACCAAACCAAATAGCAAGAAACTTAAGAGACAGAGACTAAGTAGTAAAATTTATGAAGAATTCCTAACAAAACATTAATAGTAAGAATATTGATCTGGGGACAAAAACTGGGCAACCAGTGGTGCTCAGGAGTTATTCCTGGTTAGGCTCTCAGAATTACCCCTGGCAGGGTTGGGGGACCGTATGGGATGCTAGGGAGCAAAGCCAAGTTTGCCACATGCAAGGCAAAAACGCCTTACTCACTGTGATATTGCTTCAGCCCCATCTGACTATGTTTGATTTTAAAGTATCATAGTATTTTACTAGATAAAGTTGAACAAATAAATGTGCTTTCAAATGTTAGTATATAGCTAAGAATGTATTTGATATGTGTTGACCTGACACAAATTTTATTTATTTATTTATAATTTTTATTGTGACCAAAGTGCATTACAAATCTTTCACTGCGTCATTTATGGTACATAGTGATAATGAATGAGGGGCATTCCCACCACCAGTGCTGTTCTCCCTCCGCCCCTGTTCGCAGTATGCATCCCATATCTCCCTCCTCTACCCCCACAGAATGCTAGTGCAACTGGTCTCCACTTTACAGCTTGTTGTAGATTGAGCATCTTATTCCACCGTCATTGGAGTTAAAAAGGATAAGAAAAAAGGGAGAAAAAAATTCGGTGACAACTACCAAAGAAAGAAAGGAGAGAAAAAAAAGAAAAATGAAAGAAAAAAAAATAGACCTGGCAAATAAAAATAAAAATAAATCTCTAAATAATAACCACTGACACAAATTTTATATTGTGACTTTAGGTATTGTTACTGCTATATAATTTTTGTTGAAGTATACGCTACAAAGGCACCTGCTTTAGAATGAGGCATCAACATTCTCAAATCTTGCATTAAATGTCTTGTTCTGAAATTTATTCCTCTGGAAGAAAAGATGAGAACTCGTTCCTTATTTTTCCACTTGCCCTAAAAAAAATAACAAAACAGAATTTAAAATCTTATAATGTTATGTTTTTTAGATAACCTTACAGGAGGTTGGTCAAATAATCCTATACCCTTTACTTTAATCTCTTATCAGCATACAATGTTAAAGGGGGGGGCATACCTCTCCTCAGTTTCTCTCAATCATTCTAATTCATTCTTCTGAATCTAAAGACTCTAGCCATCTTTTTTATTTCTGTTCTTGCCAAACCAGTCCTCATAGTCATTCCTATCATTTCAATTGGCACACTACAGAAAGGTCAGGAATTATCTCCATAAATAGTACTTCAAATATTTGACTTAATATTTTAAATTGAAATCTAGGATATTAAAATTAAAACCTGGTAATTTTCCTTGCTATTCAGTCCATTAGGCTATTTATTTTATAAATGCAGTCAATCTGGATCAACCATCCTTAACATTGAGTATGTCTCCTGAGCCCTACCAGGAACACAAAAGGAGTAAAGCCTTCAGCACCATTGAGTATGGCCTCCAACCAAACCAAACCAAACCAAACCAAACCAAAACCCATACCATCTTTCCTAAATAGAGAGCTCTTGTGCGAATTTTTATAACCATACACAAACTGCAAATCTTCTAGAAGGCTAGACTAGGGCTCCTCCAACAGAAATTTCTGATTAGCACCAGCTCCCTTTCTAACACACAGCTCTGATCACACCTAACCTCCCTAGATAGACCAAAAGGCATCACTTTAACAATATTTCTATTTTTAATCACTTAATTGCCTCCAAGCCAGTGCTATATATACCTCACCTAGAAACTCTCAACATTTTTCCATTTGTGACTTTCTTGCCATTTCCTCTTTTTTGAATACTGAAATTTCACCCTTACTTTGAGTTCCTGCTCAAAACACAAAACCACCGATTGATCACTTTACCTAATTATTTTAGGATAATCTCTATCTTCCGTTTTTTTTTTTTTTTTTTTTTTGGTTTTTTGTTTTTGGGCCACACCCGGTTGACGCTCAGGGGTTACTCCTGGCTATGTGCTCAGAAATCGCCCCTGGCTTGGGGGGGACCATATGGGATGCCGGGGGATTGAACCACAGTCCTTCCTTGGCTAGCGCTTGCAAGGCAGACACCTTACCTCCAGCGCCACCTACCCGGCCCCTTTTTTGTTTTGTTTTTTTTTTTGGTTTTTTGTTTTTGGGGATAATCTCTATCTTCTATACTATATCTCAAGCCCCCATAGCTTTTAACTTCTGACCTAGAAGGATGAGGAAGTATAGACTCTTATTAATAATCTACCATAAATCCAGATCACTCTAAAATAGCATGGTTCTCTTCATCAGTTGCTAGATATCACAGCCACCTCCGTTAGTACTAACTCAACTCAACACGCCTCCTGCCTATTGGAACTAAGTGAAAGCAGAAATGAACATATATTCCTTTCCCGTTTTTCTTTATCCTTTTTGGGATTTGGGCTAATGCCCGAAGGTGTTCAGAGGACCACACGGAATGGCAGAGATGGAACCTAGATCTGCTGCGAACAAGGCCAGTGCCTTACCCTTTGTGCTATCACTCCAGCCTAATCCTCCACTTAAAAAAGTAAAAAATCTAGTGGAAGATGTCAGACTGAAACGGCTCTACGAAACAACTGGTATTTATCTTGTTTTGTAGTAAATTTACATAACATGTAAATTCTTTTTTTCCCTCCCCTTATGTAAATTCTTAAAGGCTTCCTTTCGGGTGGGATAACGTTCTATTTGTTCGATTTTAGAGATTTCAAAGACAGAAGAGGAAACATTAACTTTGTACAAATGTCCAGTACGGTCAAGATCCAAAGCAAATGAAGTTAAGCTAGCCTAGTGACCTCTCCAAATAGCTTTGGTTTTGTTTGTTTGTTTTGATTTTGGGTCACACCCGGCAGCTCTCAGGTTTGCTCTGATTACTCCTGGCTCTAAGCTCAAAAATCGCTCCGGGCAGGCTCGGGGGACCATATGGGATGCCGGGATTCGAACTACCATCCTTTTGCAAGCAAGGCAAACGCCCTGCCTCTATGCTAACTCTCCGGCCCCTCCAAATAGCTTTGTAAGGGGCTACACACACGCATAAGATCCCAGTCTGCCAGCAAGTGAATCCTGAAGCTCCGCAGAGAGCAACAGTCTCCAAATTGCACCACGCCCCCCACACTGACACAGTAACTAGGCCGAAGGACCCCTTATCCGCCGCAGGGGGCGGGTGGCTGACATTACAAGACCCTCATTTATTTACACTATGCTTAGTCTCACAGACACTTAGGCTAAAGTCAATTTATAAGTCAGGCACGATCCAAAGGCTAATAATAATAATAGAGCAATTACAGCACACTAATGAAAGTAACGTGCACCCAAAGCAAATACATTTTATGAAATATCTCCGGTGGCTGACGGTGATGAGAATCGCTTCCCCAGGAGCCGCCATGGGATGATGTTTGAGGCCGCCCACGTTGCACCGGCAGCCTCCAGGGAGCGACCACGTGCAGGAGGAATAGTGCAGGCGCCGCGGATGCTCCATCCCCTGCAAGAGGGCCGAGACGCCGCCGCTGTTTCCACCGGCCACGGCGCGAGTGAGCGGAGCAGCCTTCAAGCCGGTAGGCCCAGCCGAGGTGTGCGGTGCAAAGGCCCCCTTTGTAAGCCTGGATGGGCCGTGTTCTGTACCTTGCAAACGGGGCCTGGGATACGGTTTCGATCTTCTTCCTCCTCTTCGACTACGTCGCTTAGCTTCTTCGCTGACGCCGCGGCATCTTTTTCACTTTTCTTTGGCTTCTTGGCCGGAGTAGACAAGCCCCCACGCCGCTTTCTCTTGGTGGCCGCCATCTTGCCTCGCCGCCTTCGCGCTTGGCCTTCCTTCCGGTTCGACCGCTCTTTCCTTCCGATCTCTATGGTTACATTCCTCCACGCCTGGGTTGGTTCTCGGACTCGCTGGTCCTCTTTATCCGGGTCTCTGTGTGGGGCTCTCTAGGCCTCCTGTAGCTCGATGGTGACTGACGGTGGCAGAGACGGGGCAAACTTCAAAGCGGTGGCGGGAATTGCTCGGCTTCTGCCCTTTTTATTTTCCTCCTGTCACCTAACTCTGGTTGGGGGCTGTTAAGGCGTCGGGACCCCACCACAGAGCTAGGGTTCCAGCAGGCCACCTCGTGGACCGGCTTCCCTGGGCGTCTTGGAGCGTCGTTTGAGGCACCTGGCCTGCGCCCCGCTTTCTGGTCTTGGCGGCACGGCTGCGTGTCCGTGGCCCGTCTTGGCGTCCCCGCAACTTTGCGCGTTCCTTAGGCGCAGGGTCGCGTCTCTGCAGGCGGGAGCAGGTGCACGATGCCCCTGGAGACCACCCAGGTGCGGGGCACGGAGGGCTACAGCCTGGTGGCCAGCCTGGACAACGTCCGCAACCTCTCCACGGTGCTCAAGGCCATTCACTTCCGAGAGCACGCCACGTGCTTCGCGACCAAAAACGGCCTCAAAGTGACCGTGGAGAATGCCAAGTGCGTGCAAGCTAACGCTTTCATTCAGGTAGGGGATGGACCGGGGCGCCCCGAAACCCTGGGGGCCTTGAGATCTTCACCCGGTCTCGTGAGTTCCCCCATCCTTCGGTCCCGTTAGAGCGTTAGGATTTGAGGTTCTGGTATGTTTTGTTTTTTCCTGGTAAGTAATTTTTTTTTTTACCATCTTGTTTTACAGAGCTTCTGGTTTACAAAACCGTCTCTAGTGTAGCAAGCTAAACTGTAGGCTAAGCATTCTGCGTAGTCCTAGTTGACAGGTTTCATCTTATTCCCATTTTGACTGCGTGGGACTGAGGCTCAGAGGTAAATTGTCAACTGCCTCAAAACTGACTACTGACAAGGAACCCAGACCATTTTGGAGGGATCCACACACGGCAGTTTTTAGGGGTTACTCCTGGCAGTGCAGTCAGGGATCACTCCTGGTAAGTGCTCAAGGGCCATCTGGGATGTTGGAGGTCTAATCCAGGTCCTCTGCTTGCAAAGCAAATGCCTTACCCTCTATATCTCTCACACCCCAAGAACACAGAAAATAGGTTACCATAGTTTATTTTTTTGACTACTCTGCTATTTCAAAAACAAACAAAAAAATGAAGCTTACTTTTTATTGGTTATAATAGAATATATTATAAAGTAATATTTTTATGATTTTTGATAGGATTTCATGCATCAGCGTTTTTGTGTAGACCTAAGTGCTAAAATGCACTTAAGGTATGGAAGGATACCATTTTTTTGGTTACATTTTGGGTCAGACCAGGTTGTGCTCAAGCCATACTCTTAGCTCTGCACTCAGAACACTCCTGGTATTGCTCTGGGGACCACCAGATGGTGTGTTGAGTATGCCCTGAATAAGACAACCCATTATTTTCTGTTTTATCTTTCCAATCCTAGCAGTGTATATTTTTATTTGTTATCCTTGCCTTCAAAAGAAAAAACTTGAAAACTATTGTTACTCCTGTGTTAAATTATGTTGCTATTTTCAAAATGGTTTTGATTGGCACAGTTAGAAAGGAAAGTCAGGTGGGGGGTAGATACCAATATAAAGAAAAATAATTTGAAGGGACCGAAGAGATAGCATGGAGGCAGGGCGTTTGCCTTACATGCGGAAGGATGGTGGTTTGAAACCCGGCATCTCATATGGTCCCCCAAGTCTTCCAGGAGTAACTCCTGAGCACTGCCAGGTGTGACCCAAAAACAAAGGAACAAAAAACTTGAAGAGGAATTCTTCATAAGGTTTTTTTTTTTTTTTTTTTTTTTGGTTTTTGGGTCACACCCGGCAGTGCTCAGGGGTTATTCCTGGCTCCAGGCTCAGAAATTGCTCCTGGCAGGCACAGGGGACCATATGGGATGCCGGGATTCAAACCGATGACCTCCTGCATGAAAGGCAAACACCTTACCTCCATGCTATCTCTCCGGCCCCTCTTCATAAGGTTTTATTTTATTTTTATTATGTATGTTTTGGGGGGGTCACACCTAGCAATGCTCGGGTTTTTCCTGGCTCTGCATTCAGGAATCACTCCTGTGTCAGCCCAGGGAACTATATGGGGTGCCGGGGATCAAACCTCAGTTAGTTGTCTGCGTGCAAGGCCAGCGTGCCATTGTTTTGCTACCATTATGGCTCTCTGGCCCCTGAATCTTTCATAAGGTTTTAAATGAGAAACATAACCACAGTTACTCTTTCCAGCTATTGACTAATATTGTATGAGTATTGGATAATGGTTGACATAAGCTTAAGCATTTTGGAGGGGCGGGGGAGATAGCGTAAAGTTTTGTAATAAATGGCACAGCCCCTGACTTTAGGCCCCAGCATCATGTCCCCCCAATCCCAAAGAATATCCTCTAGACATCTCCCCAAATTTGTGGAGACCAAACTCCCTCCAAAATGTTTTGTTAATCGGAAATGCATTTCATGATGATAGTACAGTATTATTTTAAAAACATGTCCATTCCTGCATCATACATGAGTTCTATTTTCTTAATGTTTTAATGCATTCTCATGTTTATGTTTTCATAGGCTGCAATATTTCAAGAATTTTCAGTTCAGGAAGAATCTGTTACTTTTCGAGTTAATTTAACTGTCCTTTTAGACTGTTTATCTATTTTTGGATCAAGTCCTGTGCCAGGTGAATCATTTTATTATATTATAACAACATAAAAGGTTTATACAGGATAGCTAATACCGAAAAAATATTAGAATTTAAGTGATACAAATATTTGTTAGGAAGTTGCCACTTCAGGGGTGTGAGTGACAGGTAGTATAGTGGGTAAGGCTTTGGCTTGCATACAACTGACCCAGATTTGATCCCTGGCACCCATATGTCCCATAATTCCACTAGGATTAATTCCTGAGTGCAGAGCTTGTAGTAACCCCTGAGCACCACGCACAAACAAACAAACAAGCCATTTCTTTATTGTTCACAAATTGAGTTCACAACAAATATAGAAATGTGTTTATGAATTTTTTATATATGCAAAGTATTTAGTTGTCTTTTTTTAATTTACAAAGCTTTGACATTTTAAATTTAAAGTTCACCAAAGACTTTGAGTGTTTTTAGTTATGTTGGGGCACATCTATCTGTGTGTGCGTAAGGCTTACTCCTGCCTTTTCACTCAGAAGTCACTCTTAGTGGGCTTGGATACCATATGGGATAATGGGGATTAAACCCATTATCCAGTTGGGTTAACCTTGTACAAGGCAAGCACCCTACCCTCTGGTCTATAGCTCTGGCCCCAAAGTTTTGTTCTGTTTTTTTTGTTTTGTTTTGTTTTTTGTTTGTTTGTGTTTTGCTACACCCAGCAATGCCCAGATCTTACTCCTGGCTCTCTGTTCATAGATCACTCCTGACTAAGCTTTGAGGACCTTATGAGCTGGTGGGAACTAACTTGGGTTGGCCCCATACAAAGCAAGTGCCTTATTCACTCTACTATCTCTCCAGCCCTACAGTATTTAACATTGTGAAATGTTTTGCTTTATCCCTTAACTTGTTCAGAATTACAGTTTGTATCAAAGGAAACCTAGAAATCAATTCTCCGACTTGTTATGTTCAGTTGTTTTCCCCCCTTTGGAGCCGTTTCTTATATTTACTTTCTAAAATGCTTTTCGATAAAAGTACGCATTTTATTTAGGGATTTATAGGAATGATGAATTAAATTGCTACAGATATAAAACTAAAATGTCACAGAAAATGGGAAAATGTCACAGAAAAGCAATAAGGAGCCCAGGGAAAATTTTATTGAGGTTCTTTATAAAGTATTTTTAATTTTGTGGGGCCAGAGAGATAGCGTGAAGGTAGAGTGTTTGCCTTGCATGCAAAAGGACGGTAGCTCGAATCCCGAGCCTGCCGGGAGCGACTTCTGAGTGTAGAGCCAGGAGTAACTTCTGAGCGCTGCTGGGTGTGACCCAAGCCCCCCCCCCCCAAAAAAAAAAAAGTATTTTTAATTTTGTACTAACATTAGTATTAAGTATACTATTAAATATTTATTTATATGTCTGTCTATTCCCTTCTCACTCTTGGCCCTCTTCCTCCTATAACAGAAAGGAGCTAAAAAGTTTTGCTATGTTTTTTCTATGTCAGTTATTGTGTTGCTGAAACCCTAAACACATTTAATCACCTCCATTTTCTGGTAATTTGATCTTAAAATTCAAGGTAAGGAATGTCTCCCAATAGAACATGCTGGAAGGATCCTTACAGTAAATAGATTTGGTACAGTCTAAACAGTCCAGTGTTGGCACAGATTGTGCCCTCAAGACACAGCATAATACATTCTATATAATTCTTTTTTTTTATATACATATATAATTTTTATTGTGACCAAAGTGAATTACAAATCTTTCACAGTGATATTTAAGGTACATAGTAACATTGAATCAGGAGCATTCCCACCAACACTGTTGTCCTCCCTCCACCCCTGTTCCCAGCATGCATCCCATCCCTCCTTCCTTTGCTGCAGCCCTCCTGGGCTGCTAGTATAACCTTCTATGTATAGCATGTTGTAGATTGGGTATCGATTCTGTTGTCATTGACTTTAGATTTGGTGTTTAAGTCTGATCACTTTTTTTTATTTCTACTCAGTGTTCATACGACTGTTTGATCTTGGTACGATCCATTTTTTCCCCTCAAATTATGAGGCAGAACAAGGTGATTCAAGTTATATGGTTCTATTTGAAAATAAAAAGAAAAAAGAAAGGAAAGGAAAGAAAAAAAACAAAAAACAAAAAACCTGGAGGAATTTGTCTAGAGGTTATAAATATCAATTTAAAAGAAAGGGGAAAAAGAAAAACATAACAAAGAGAAAAAATACAAAAAACAGAAACAAAAAATAAAAAAACAACCACAGCAATAAAGACAACAACCAAACAATAACCATGAGCATGAAATAAAAAGAAAAAAAAGAAGTAAGAAGAAAGAATAAATTGTGCTTTTATTCTTTTTTTTTGCATAGGCACAGTAAATATTAGGGAGAGTAGAAAGGGAATTCTCTTGGCCTAAGGGATACAGGATTTTTTCCGCTCTTGAAGAATACTGTCATGGGAATAACTACAGGCTCTGTACATGCTCTTTTTCACACCCCCAGATCTTTTTATAGTGCCAGGAAACTTTCTGCTCAGTTGTGGATGATAAAAGCAGGCCTCCGTAACTAGAGATGTTGGTATTTGCACAGGTTATTGGATGAAGCCTAGGATAGGGTCTTTCTTTACCATTCTAGAAGTTCTGTTCCATCACTGTTGTGTTTTTGGTTTTTGGTTTTTGGGACACACCCATTTGACACTACTCCTAGGTATGTGCTCAGAAATCACCCCTGGCTTGGGGGGACCATATGGGATGCTGGGGGATCAAACCGAGGTCCATCCTATGGTAGTACTTGCAAGGCAGACACCTTACCTCTAGCGCCACCTTCCCGGCCTCCCATCACTGTTGTTTTAATCAGTCTTCTGTGATTGATGGTCTTGGTTTTTGTATCGACCCTAGAGTGAAGCCTCAGAGATAGTCTTTCATTATGTTTCCAAAAGTTCTGCTCAGTCACAGTTGTCACAGTCAGACCTCAGACCTCTGCAGTTAGAGATCTTGGTTATTGTACAGATCGTAGGCTGAAGCCTAGGCTAGGATCTTATTGGTCTCAGGATAAATTCTGCCCAGTCATGGTTGTCAAAGTCAGTCTTATGTAGTTAGCAGTCTTGATTTTTGCACAGGTCAAAGGATGACATACATGTCTTCTGATTTCATCTTACCATTAGATGATGAGATAGGACAACCTGCTCTTAGCTCCAATTGTTGCCGTTTCATTGTGGTCAGGATGTCATATCAAAACTGGCGCAAGATGGTGCTTGAGCAGTATTAGGAATTTCCCAGGGGGAGTTTGTTCTGGTGCTGTTGCAGGAACCTGTGTCAGTTCTATGTCTGGGATCTAGGGCTCAGATTGGACGGTCACTGTCTGATTACATGTAGTCTAAGTTGGGTCCACATGACACATGTTCAGGGTGGGAGGCGCCCCTGTATTATAAAATGTAGGGTTCTTATCCCTAGTAGATAAGAGCTTGTTTCTATACATAAAATTTCCCCCTTTTTTAGTATGCCTTTGCAAAAAGGATTGGTGCCATATTAGATTGCTGATGCATTTAGGGGTGAGAATGTCAGTCTACACCCTCTCTGTTCCTTGGTTTTGACCTGAGCTTTTATCCCAGGCTCTATATAATTCTTTTTATTTAAAACTTTTTTTTTAGTTACTAAGCTGTTTAAGTTTTATTAACCTCCAGATACTGTATAATTCTTATCTTTAGAGTATTGGTTCATGGATATTCTCCACTTGAAACTATAAGTATATAATTAGTGAGCTGTTTCTGAGTGTTTATTGGAAAGCTGGAAAATGATTTCAAAAGTTACGTTTTATACGGGTTCTGAGTTTTGTTTTTGTTTTTTGCAGTTTTTGGAATTATTTACACACAGGTGTCTTGTGACTCCTTAGTAGGAGACACTTTTATGCTAGAAATTGAACAAAATATCTAACGAGCAGTTATAGTTATCACTTGAGGAGAAGCTGGAAACGGAGCTTTAAAGTTAAGTTCCATAGGGCAAATAGTACAGCAAGTAGGGTGCTTACCTTGTCATCACCTGGGCTGACTCCAGCATCTCATAGGCCAGGCGTGATTCCTGAGTTCAAACCACGGAGAACTGCCAAGAGTGACCCCAAAACAAACAGGCAAACAAACAAAAATTAAGTTAAGCCCTTAAATCTGATGAATTTCCATTTTTCAGGAACTTTAACTGCACTTCGCATGTGCTACCAAGGTTATGGTTACCCATTGATGTTATTTCTGGAAGAAGGAGGAGTGGTGACAGTCTGTAAAATCAATACTCAGGAGCCTGAAGAAACTCTGGATTTTGATTTCTGCAGCACCAATGTTATTAATAAAATTATTCTACAGTCCGAAGGACTGCGTGAAGCATTTTCTGAATTGGATATGACAAGTGAGGTCCTCCAGATCACCATGTCTCCCAACAAGCCTTACTTCAGGTATATGAAAGCTTTGCACTTAAGTGTATAATGTCTCCCTGCTTTTAAATTTACTTGCGCTGCAGAATTTTTATTATCTAGGTTCCTAGAATTTGCTTCTGGTTTACATTCAGTGGTACTTGAGGAACCTTGTGCCTGTGATTGAACCCTAGGCTGCTGCATGCAAAGTCTTAGGTCTTAATATGCTAAAGGTGTGCAAAAGTGCACCCAGGATAGAATAGAAGAGATAACAGGTCACTCTGTAGCTGAAAAAGAATAGTATTAGGGTCTTTAAGATACCTGCTGATTAGCTATGTGAAAGACTGAATGCTGATCTCTGTCAGCTTAAAACAATGGCTTCCTTGTTGGATGGAGATGGGAGGAGCAATATTGTATTGAATAAATACTTGCTTGTTAGACAACTGGGGGGTTGCCCTGGTGACCCTAAAATTTGGACAGCCCATGTATATTTGTCACCAGGATAGTCTGTATGCATTTAAATACTGATTACAAAGTTATTCAGGATTGAGTTTCAGTCTTCCAGTGTATACCATCCTTCACCATGAACATTTCCTGCTACCAGTGTTCCCAGTTTCTCTCCCAGCCTCCTCTTGGGTAGGCATTTCTCTCACTTTTTTTTTCTTTTAGACACTATGGTTTGTACTATTGTTAGAAGTATTCTCTTCATTTGAATACTAATACAGCATGTTACTGAAACAGTGAATTCATTCATTGCTACTTTACTCAGTTTTGTATATTTTTGTCCTTTTGTCTCTTTTTGTTCTTTCTATAGGTTATCTACTTTTGGAAATGCTGGAAGCTCTCACCTTGACTATCCCAAAGACTCTGATTTGGTGGAATCATTTCAGTGTAATCAGACTGAGGTCAACAGGTCAGTTATTACAGACATTGCATTTGCTGATGCAGAAATCTCAAATTTCTTTTACTTTTTTTTTTTTTTTTTTTTGGTTTTTGGCCACACCCGGTGACACTCCAGGGTTACTCCTGGCTATGCACTCAGAAATTGCTCCTGGCTTGGGTGACCATATGGGATGCTGGGGGATCAAACTGGGGTCCGTCCTAGGCTAGTGAGGGCAAGGCAGATGCCTTACCACTTGTGCCACAGCTCTAGCCCCTACATGATATTTTTGATTGTTTAATTTTACACTTGATAGCATTTAAGAAATGGAATAGTAGGATTTACTTGGGATTTTTGTTTGTAATAAATGGAAATTAAGTAATAAAACATTAGAATAAGAATTGCACTGAATCTTGTACTTAGTACCTGGTTATTCTTGGTTTTTAGCTTTCACTTAGAGTTATGAACATTGTTTTGTCTCTAAATAACAGCTTTTTCTTTGCTCTTCTGTTTTAGATACAAGATTTCTTTACTGAAACCCTCCACAAAAGCCTTGGTTCTGTCTTGTAAAGTGTCTATTCGGACAGATAACCGAGGATTCCTTTCATTACAATATATGATTAAAAATGAAGATGGACAAATATGTTTTGTGGAATATTACTGTTGCCCAGATGAAGAAATTCCTGAATCTGAATCTTAAATGTGATTATACAGACATTCATAATAGGTCATGTTCTCATCCAGGGCAATCTACCCCTCAGGGGTCTCATTGGATTTTCTAAAGAGAGAGAGAAAAAATGTTGGGTGGGTCTCTGGCTCTAATAGTTTGCATGTAGTTTATAGTTAACTTTTTATGTATCACTAGATTATCCAGCACCTTGACTACCTGGTAGTTCTCATTTGTACTATGAAATTATTTATGAACCATGATGAATAAAATATATCTTCACTTCTATTTATGTAGGACATTTTCAAAATGTGGCTTAGTAAAGCCATTTATAAAGCAATCATTATTTAGGAATTAGCAAAAGCAAAGGCATATTAGTTTGAGAACCATTGTTTTACGGGACACTTTTAAAACATAGAGCAGTGCACTGCACTGAAGTGATTGCTCTTACATGCAAGTTCTTTACAAGTGTTCTGATTTAGACACTGTCAAACAAGTTTGAATCACTGTGGATCGTTTTTCAACTATGCATTTAAAAATATAAGAAATAAATGTCTTCCCAGATTTTCTTCCGGCTTTCTATATATATTGTTCAGTGTAGTAAGGATTTACTAGCTGTCTTATGTTTGCTTTTGAGTTCCTTGGCTAAAACAAGGTGTAGAAAACCAATTATTAAGTGATTTTTGCACTTACTTGGATAATACTTAATAACATATTTTTTTAGACTGTAGCTATGTAATAAAATGTTTTATATGGTTGGTGGACAGCATATGTTATGTGTTTGGGGACACACCCAACTCTGCTCAGGGGTTACTCCTGGCTCTGCTCAGGAATCATTCCTGGTGCTTACTGGATCATATGGGCTGTTTGGCTGTATGCAGGCAAATGCCTTACCCTCTTCTACTATTGTTTTGGCCCCTCTGATGTGTTCTTTAATAGGAAAACAATGTAACTAAAATTTTAAAACGATCTCACAAGAGCTCATTGTGCCTGTGTGTCTTAGTGTACCGACATTATTGTCCACTGGAGTGTCATGTCAGCCCAGTGCAGGATTAATTTAGCTTCTACCCTGATCCTTACATACTGATGCCCATCATGGAAGCCACACACCCCTACCCAGCCCCAAATAAAAGTGGTGCTGCAGCATAGATGAGAACTGTTAAATTATGTTTACCAAAATCTGAGGCCATATTTGGAATGCTGTGCCTTAAAAGAGATCACATTGCATTAGAGGAAATGGTTTGACAAGAAATGCCACAAAGTCCTTGGAAAGGCTTTCTCGTATGAGCTGATGTAAGGTTAGGTGACTAGTTCAGCATGAAGACCTGATCTAATCATTCTTCTCAACAACCTTTGTATGCTCACTAGGTATAAAAGTAGGAATTTGTGAACTGTAATATTTATTAGAAATTAGTAGAAAGACGTACTAAGTATTGTCCATTTATGTTTTGATTATGTAAAATGCCAAGAACAAAAATATTAAAAATGATGATGTACACAATTATTCAAAATGGAAGAATTACGTGTTTTTTATTTTGTTTTAAATAAGGCAGTTGTTGTTGGTATTTGTTCACTGGTATGGCCAGTACCTTGAATGATGCTAGTATGTGATAATCATTCCAGCATCACTAATGCCTGTTATTTGGCCCTGAATTTGTTTGATGTAATCTCTCTGATTTCAAATTAAGATAGCTCTGAGGACTAGAGAATCTGCTTTACATGTGGGAGCTCCTGGCTTAGTCTTCTGCTCAGCATGGCCTCCTGAATACTGAGGCATTACCCTCCTCCCCTACTAAATTAGCTTGTTTAATCATGAGAGAATTTTTTTTTTTTTGTCAATGGGCCATATCCGAGAGTGCTCAGAGGCTGCTGCCAGTCGTGCTCAGGGATGTACAGCGGATTGAAACAGGCTCCTGAGCTCAGCTCATTGACCTTCTCTGGTCTTAAGACTGACACTTGCATATTTAAAAATTTGCATAACTATTCACATATATAGCAACACTCACATGCAGCTATATAGTATATAGAAATTAACAAGCGTTCTTTACAAGTTCTAATATCAGCTGTTGGCTTAATAAACATTTCTTGGATATCCTTCTGACTTAAGAATTTTGTAGTTAAAAAGATACTATTTTTTCTGGCATGTATATTGGCTGGGTAGGTGATTCCTGAGCATATGTCACCAGCATCTCCCCTCTTGATATGTGGACTTTCAGGCTTCCTACTTTAACTCAAGGATGCCTACTGGGGCTCTCTGCACTTGGAGAAGCCTGCGCTCTCCTTTGAGCTCATTACTCTCCTATCATCTCCCACATCTACCAAAAAAATTTTTTATTCTATTTCCTAGAAAGAATCACTAGCGGGAGTTGTTCTCCAGGTAGAGCAGGAGACATTAAGGACAAACTCCTGTGGGGCATATAGAAGAAAAATTTTAATTTTAAAGAACTTTAGTTTGTGTTTTTCAAGTTTATCATTTTCCCTTGGTAAAATTTTTCTAGCCATGAATGGATAGGCAATCTTCTATTTTTAGTTATTCCTTACTTGATGTGCTAATTAAAATTAATGAAATGTGGGCTGGAGCGATAGCACAGCAGTTAAGCGTTTGCCTTGCATTCCGCCAACACAGAATGGATTTGAATCCCAGCACACCATATGGTCTCTGAGCCTGTCAGGAGTGACTTCTGAGTGCAGAGCCAGGAGTAACCTCTGAGCGCCTCCTGGTGTGACCCCAAAACAAACAAAAAACAAAAAAATTTTAATGAAATGTTTCAAAGTAATTAAAACAATGTTTTGTTTTGGGGTCACACCCGGCAGTGCTCAGGGCTTACTCCTGGCTCTATGCTCAGAAATCGCTGCTGGCAGGCACAGGGGACCATAAGGGATACCGGGATTAGAACCACCGTTTTTCCCCATAGAAGGAAGACGCCTTACCTCCAGGCTATCTCTCCGGCCCCTAATTAAAACAATGTATGAATTATTGAATCCATATTTTAAATAATAACAAGCATGAGGGCAACAATACTGTGGGATTTTATTGACAACTCAAGGTGGAGAATTTTTCAGATGAGGGAGACTTCCACCACCACCACCACCCCAGCCTTACTTTTCACACCAACACTTGCTCTTTGCTCCTACCTGAAACAGAATCTTTGGGCCATGGGATGCTGAGAAAATTGGTTGGCCCTGGAGCAGCTTGTGTCACATAGGTCCAGGGCCCCAGCTGTCCTATGTGTGCTAAAGAGTTCCCACTCCCGGAAGGGTTCAAAACCAAAACAAAAAGGCATCCCCTCAGACAGTGGTGACAGGTATGAGCACTTCAGCAGTTAGTAGACTGCTCTCGTCAGATGGCTGCAACTTGAGGTGTTACTCTTTTGGAGAGGTTAAGGGAAAGCGGCAACTGCCAGGAGAAAGAATTTCTCTGTTGAATCATCAATAGATTTCTTGGCAAACATTTCTGCCATAGCAGTTGAGTATTGAGTTTTATAAACTCAACAAATGACTGTCAAAGTATTTGTGGGTTGGGGAACACCTGGCTGTGCTCTGGGCTAATTCCTGACTCAGTGCTCAGAGATACTTCTTGGTGGGACATGGGACCATCTGGGGTACTGGGGATCAAACTTTAGTCAGCTGCCTGCAATGCAAGTGCATTATCTTCTCTATTATCTCTGGCCCAGAAATAAATGTTTTTTTGAATGAATGAAAAACAAAAATGTGACTCGATAAGCACTGAGCAAGAGAGGTGGGGGCCGGCGAGGTGGCGCTAGAAGTAAGGTGTCTGCCTTGCAAGCGCTAGCCAAGGAAGGACCGCGGTTCGATCCCCCGGCATCCCATATAGTCCCCCAAGCCAGGAGCGACTTCTGAGCGCTTAGCCAGGAGTAACCCCTGAGCATCAAATGGGTGTGACCCGAAAAACCAAAAAAAAAGAGAGAGAGAGAGAGAGAGAGAGGTGTTAACAGACTCTTAGATTACCAGAAGTCTGAGCTCCATTAAATTGACTTGGGTTAAAATAAATAATGAGTTAATTTTAATAATAAAATAAACTTTAAAAAAATTATTTGTAGTATAAATGCAAATGAATTTGATTTCTCTTTGTTCCTGAGTATATGAAGAAGAAAGGAAGGCACCTAACTTTTGCTATTTTTCCTAGATATGTACTTGTTTAGGAGCTAAGTGATTCCATTTTTAAAAAACAAACTGAACACTCATCAGCTTTAAAAAGACTGTTAAATGAATCCAGTCTGGTATGGGAGAGCACTTTGAAATGGAAAGAGGAAGCATCTGCATTTTATTTAGAAGAACATAAAAGCCCTTTCTAAAGATCATTGTATGATCATTGGTATGAGTGCACTAAGTCAAATCAGGGCAGCAATTCAGTAGAGCATTTTCTCACAAAGCAGTTCTAGTGACCTCAGACAGGTTACAACCATAAAAACCAGGCTGGGCTGTGTATGACGCTTAAATGGAGGCTTTTGATCATCAGTATTGAAGGGCCTGAGCACTGTTAAGTGAATCTTGGTGGCCCATAAGGATTACTGGGCCCCCTATTGTTTGCAGCAACCCCTATATTTCACTGCATGGAGTATCTCCACCTAAATTTTAAATTGCTCTGAACAGAATATTAAGGTGTCCACCAATAAACTATAGGTATTACAGAATTTTTTTGAACAATGAATAAAATCTCAGGGCATTGGTTGGTAATGAAATCCCAGTACATAATTTAAAGCATGTAACTTTAAGATTTTATTGGGCCTGAGCCATAGCACAGCGGGTAAGATGTTTGCCTTGCATGCAGCTGAATCGGTTCCTATCACCAGCATCCCTGAACCCACCAAGAGTAATTTCTAAGTGCAGAGTCAGGGGTAACCTCTGAGCACCATTAGCTATGGCCCAAAAACCAAAGGGAAAAAAAGATTTAATCCCACCAAAATTTATGGGTTCGGGATTTTACCCACAATGCTAATGAGCCCTCTTCTCCCCAGTCCTTAGTTCTGTTTTTGATTCGTCTCTTTTTTTTTTTTTTTTTTTTTTTTTTTTGGTTTTTGGGCCACACCCGGCATTGCTCAGGGGTTACTCCTGGCTGTCTGCTCAGAAATAGCTCCAGGCAGGTACGGGGGACCATATGGGACACCGGGATTCGAACCAACCACCTTTGGTCCTGGATCGGTTGCTTGCAAGGCAAACACCGCTGTGCTATCTCTTTGGGCCCTGATTCATCTCTCTTACCGGTATTGATAAATAGTATTGATTGGTCCGGAACAAGCTTGCACCACCGCTCCGGCCCCAGAGATTTTCTTGTATATAAGACTTATAGAGTAAAGAGGCTGAATGCAGCATAGTGGTAGGGTGTTTACCTTGCACGCGGCTGACTCAGGATGGATGTGGGTTCAATCCCCGGCATCCCGTATTGTTCCCTGAGCCAGGAGCGATTTCTGAGTGCAGAGTCAGGAGAAACCTCTGAGCACCACCAGGTGTTGGCCAAAACAAACAAACAAACAAAACTTATGGGAAAGGAGAAAATCATTTTAAGCTTTCTTGGCTCTGCCCTCTCTCTCCAGGCCCAAATCATTGCTTTATGGAGCTGGAAGGCTGACTTTGATGATGTGACCATATCCCTGAAATGCTGACTTCTAAAAAGTTTCCAGTATGATTCTAGAGTTTTGTTTTTTTCCCTAAAGAATAGGGAAGTTCCTTTCACCCAGTTAGAAAGCCAAGGCTATCAAGAGACCTAGGTTGCTTCTAAACACAATTGGAAAAAACATTCAACGTAGAGCCCTATTGTCCTAGACTTCCCAGAGATTTCTTAGATCCTGAAAGGATGTGTGTTCCCTACCCCAGTCATGAATATTTCCACACTGACTGGAGGGCTTAGGCTGGAGTTAGGAATCTCGGCCAAAAGATTGTGTTCCAGAAACATGGTTTCTATAAAATTCCTGATGTCTCCTTGTTGTCCCTCAAGTATACCAAAAAAGAAAAAAAAAAAAAGTGTAGTTCTCATAGTTCCAATTTGCCTACAGAAAGCAGTGATTCCACAGACATATGAGATACAAAATTGTATAAACAACTTGAGATTTTGTTCATGCAAATCACAGTAATGAATGATTCTGTATCGCTAGTCCATATAAAACACAGAAGGTTATTACTTCCTTTCCAGAAAACCAAGAGATACTAGAATTCCAAACTTGGGAGAATAAAGACACCATTAAATATGTCATGTGGAATCAACTTAGACCTCAGGTGATTAGATACCATTCATCCAGCCTTGAACCCTGGATCCCAGACATAGAAATGGCACAGCTCTTCACAACAGCTGCAGGAAACAAATGCCATCCGGGACAGCCTTAATACTGCGGGGTCAACAACAAGGGCCAGCTCTAACATGATATCCTGACAACGAGGAAAATGTGAACAACTTGACCTTAGAGCAGATTAGCCTACCTTACCAGCTAACGACAAGACAAAACCAAAGACTTGGCACCCTTTGGTAGGTCCAAAAGCCAAGATCGCGATTTACAGATGACTGGCTGATAGAACCACGACCAGACTGTACACATCTTGGGACCAATAAAAAAGCCCTAGTTTAGGGTTTGAACTATGACCTGCACAATAAGCATGATCCCCAGTCCCAAAGGTCCTGCAGAGACAATTGTAACGGAATGGGGCTTCTGGAAGCACAAAGAAAGACGCTAACCTAGGTGCCATCCAAGGCTCAGTGCAAAGCCCAAGATCACCAACCACAAAAGATGGATTAAAATGACACTGAGGTAACAGAACCTCTAGAATCACAAAGACTGACTTCATCATAAATCCCATCTCAGGATATGTGCAGATACTGAGACCTAAACACAGAGCTCTGATTGTATCACCCTGGACAGAGCAGAAGTCTACCAACCACAAAAACACCACCGGGAGAGTAAATGATCCTGAGCAAAGTCTAGAGCTGATCCCATGACAGTATACTCCAAGGATGGAGAAACCCCATATTTTTTAGGCCAAGTGAATTCCTTTTCAAATGACCCCAATATTTACTGTGCCAGGGCAGGAGGGAAAAAACAAAAATACAAAAAGCACAAAACCTTGGTTATTTATATATATATATTTTTTTACCTTCATTTATTATTATTATTATTTTTATTTACCTATCTATTTTGGTTGATTTCTCTCTTTGGGTGTGATTATTGAAATTGTTGTCCCCAGTTATACTTATTTTTTCTCTTCCTCTCTTTTCTTTCGTTATGTGCTATGCCATGTTTCTTATTTCAAGACCATGGTGTGTTTTTTGTTTGTGTGCTTGTTTTTGTTGGTTTTTGTTTTGTTTTTTGTTTGTTTTTTTGTGGTGCTTATCGATATAGCTGGAGTCCTCAATGGATATTTGACACTTCTTTTGGTACTGGTGGAGTGTTTCACCTTCTCTTTCTCCTTCACCTCCCAAATTGATGATGAGAGCCACTAGAAGGATTCAGCCCATTTTCGGGGTATTAGACTCTTACCCCAATTTATTACTTTTTTCTTTTTCAGGCAAAACCACGTAACTTGAAATAGCTGGTCTTGCCTCCAGTTAGAGGGGGAAATAAGGGAGGCCTCAAGACCAAACCGGTGCAAGACTACTAAGTAATAGGTTAGATACAGAGGGGACCACATATTCTAGCCGCCCTGGGGGTGAGGGAAGAAGAAATGGGAGGGTAGACAAAAACGGACGGGTAGGGAGAACAATTCGGTGATGGATGGGAATCCCTCCTGATTTTATGTAAATATGTACCTAAACTATTATTGTCAACAATATGTAAGCCACTATGATCAAAATAAAATTATATTATTAAAAAAAAAAAGATTAGAGATGAAGAGAAATCAGTTCTCCACCAGCAGGGGGCAGGCCTCTCCTTGCCTGAAATCTTCAGGTCACTGAAAGGACACCGCTTTCCATCGTGTGTGTTAAATTATCTTCGTAGCATTTGTTTTAGCCTCGATCTTATCTCTCTTTATGGGGGAACAAGCCCTAGCTCACTGAGAGCTAGCAAGAGCCTTTCCACACTAGCTTGCTGGCAGCTTTTCCACTTATTATTCACTATTCTTTTGCTTCTTGGATCAGTGGTGTGTAGGGAGAAGGTACTAAAGAAACAAGTCTGTTAGTTACTCTAGGGTGGGCTCCTGCCTGAGCATGTTACACACGGTATTTCATTTTTGCCTCGCAGCAACACCTATCTCCAAAGCGAGGTACTATTTCCTTCTGCCAGAGGATTCCAGAGTTGCAGAGGATAGACTGGAGGGCTGTGGCATTCTAGCTCACTCTTGTCTCCAGGCATCATAAAGAATTAGGAATGAGCTGAAGTCATTGTGATCAGATAAAATAGCACACTGGTGAGATCGCTATTATTCACAAAGGCATCAGTATGTCCTCAAGTGTGAGTATGGATTTTTTTTAACCAAGCTTGCAAAAGCTTGCACACTTAGTTTACACGTGTGATACACCCCTACTTTGGTTCGAAAGGCTGTACTAGGTTTAATTTGCAAAAGTTTACATTACTGATCATTTCAACTAGAACTTAGTCATTTAATAAAAATGAGTTTGTTCTCAGCTGGTAAAGGAAAGTTTATTACCTTGACAGTTGGGAGATGCCCCCAGGAAACGAACCTCTTAGACTTACTTGACTGCTGCTGCTTTTCTCCTCACCTGGTTTCTGCCACCCATCCTTTCCTTACTCCTTGTAGTCAGTACATGTCCTTTGGCACCCGCATTTCTCACTTGATGGCCCGCCACTGCCAACTTAACATTTTTGCACCCTGCCAAGTTTCTGCACTTTTGCATAGAGCCTTTTCCAGAATTTTTTTCTCTGTCTAGGTGAACTATTATTTGCCCTTAAAGAAAAAAATAAATCAGATGTAATTTTCTAAAGGTTTCATGTTTCTTACATTGTCTCTTTATTGCTCTCATTGTGTTGAGACTTGTATGACTTCCTGTTTGCATTATTATTTTTTAATTATCTTTATTTAAACACCGTGATTACAAATATGATTGTAGTTGTATGATAACAGTCATGTAAAGTCATGTAAAGAACACCCCCCCTCACCACCACCACCAATTTCCCAGATCTCCCTCCTCCCCACCCCCCCCACACCTGTACTCAAGACAGGCTTTCTATTTCCCTCATTCATTCACATTGTTATGATAGTTTCCAGTGTAGTTATTTCTCTAACTGCACTCATCACTCTATGTGGTGAGCTTCATGTCATGAGCTGCACCTACATGGGAAGATGGGAGGAAATAAGGGTTGGGACTGAGGCAGTAAAAGATTAGAACTGAACTTTGTAAGGGCAGTATCAGGATCACAATACAAGATGGATATTATGCATATATAAACTGTATGCATTCAATACTATCAATAGGAGACCAAGGAGAAAAAATTTTCAGTGACTATCCCAACATAAATTAGTGCTAGAACGACCCACCCTCCTTCCAAAGCGTATTCTCATTACTGTGGGGAGAAGGAGGGGGAAAGCCTGATGACCCCTATAGAGCCCACCTGGACTGGCGCCCAGGGAAGGCCTGGAGTCCAGGGGAAAAGGAGAGGGACGGATGGGGGTCTGCCAAGCATCCTAACACTCCCCAGGCTAGGGAGAAGGCCTCTGGCATGGGGCCTCCCCAAACCCCATACCTGGCAAGAGCTGGTCTCCAGAATCATAGAGGAAACCGGAAGCCAGATATCTGGCCGCCCTCCTCCCCATGCACCACCCCCTGGAAAATGGAAGGAGGAGGGAAGCCTGAGGACCCCCAAGATTCCACATGAACCCACTTCTGGCCTTCTGAGCCGGCACTAGGGAGGGCCTGGAGTCCAGGGGAGAAAGAGGGGGATGGCTGTGGGGCCTGCCAAGCCTCCAAGCACTCCCCAGGCTAGGGAGAAAGCCTCGGCATGGGGTCTCCCCAAACTCCATGCCTGGCAAGAGTTGCATAAGCTCAGTTTTTCAGACCTGTTATTTCAGTGTGAAAATTTCTAATTTCAGTCGTCAAATCCTCTTGATGCTTAATTGTGCCCCAGTCAAGTCTATAGATGATTTTTTTGAACTCCCTGAACATCTTCCATAATTTTACTCTAAACTTCTTATTTGAGAGGATACCTAGTTGTTTCCTACTTTTTAGATTATCAAAGCAGCCATCTTGATTTCTTTAAACATGGGGGTGCTCTGCAAAATTTCTCCATTGGTAAGGCTGTAGATTGCTTTTTACAATGTGAAGAAATGGAATTCAGGGGTTAAAAGATAAGCGCGGCTGTGCTTTTTGGGTATGGGACCTGGAGAGATTATGGTCCTTGGTGTGTCTAGGCTGGCTCAGCAGGAAAAAAGCAGAGAGATGGCCGCCATCCCTTTTAAGTCTCTGGGTGCCCAATCACATGGCAGGAATCTGCCCCACATTTGTTGGGTGGGGACATCTTACTGGATGTGGGTCCTGGAGAGATTATGGTACTTGGTGTGTCTAGGCTGGCTCAGCAGGAAAAAGCGCATTATTATTATTTTTTTTTTGTCTCTCTCTGAAGATTGTTTCCTTAAGAATAAGGACCCAGGGACTAGAGAGAGAATATATCAGGTAGGACACTTGCCTTGCATGAGGCTGACCTGGGTTTGATCCCACTATCTCTCCCCTCCACTTGTACCCTGGAGCAGATGGCACAGATAAATCAAGCTCCAGTAAAACTAGTTCTATGCTGCAGACAAGCAAGCAACACCTTAAAAAACTAGTATTAGTATGGGCCCATGAAGTGAAATATATTTGATTTCTTTGTCCTTTTCCTTACTTGACTCTCTTACAGCCCATTTTGCAGGGTATGATCAAGTGCTATTGATGTAGAGTCCCTTCACTGCTCTGCTGAAGACAAGGTGGCCTCAGAGAAATAGTACTGCACAGAGAAATAGTACAGGGGTTAAGGCATTTTCAATGTACATGGAAGGAAGCACTGCAAATGGTCCCCAGATAGCAGCATTCAGTGTGATCACTGGGCATGGAGCCAGGAATAAGCCCTGAGTATCGCCTAAAACAAAATGAGAAAGTGTGGACCGAAGCAACAGTGCAGTGGATAGAGTGCTTGCCTTGCATATGGCCGACTTGGATTCAATCTCTGACATCCTATGTAGCCACCAAAGCACTTCTAGGATTAATTCCTGAGTACAAAACCAGGAGTAACCCCTGAGCACCACTGGGTGTGCCCCCCCCCAATAAAACCTAAAATGTGTTTTGATATCCTAAAAACAAACCAAAGGGGAAAGAAAAGGGACACTTTGCTGACTCAGTAGGTCAAGACACTTAACTCCTAAATGTTCATTTTTCTGCCCCAACACCAACAGTTTTTTAGTCCTGATTTGGAAACACTGTTGCTCCTGCCACCTGGATATAAAAGCAGAGGGCAACTTCCAGACCGTTCATATCCACCACAGCTCCAAATAGTTTCCCTTGCAAGAGGTGGTGTTGGATGACTTACAAACCAACAAGGAATGAATACAAGAGCAGGGCCAGAGTGAGTAGGGTATTGGGTACTAGGGGATTTGCCTTGCACGCAGCTGACTTGGGTTTAATCCCCAACATCACATATGGTCCCTCCCAAAACTGTGCCAGGAGTGATCCCTGAGCACAGAGCCAAGAGTTAAGTCCTGAGGATCACTGGGCATGATTCCCAAACCCAAATCAAACAAGAATGCAAATTCAGCAACCTGGAAGCAAGTGGGCAAGTGGAGCATTGACATTTTATCACTAAGTGTTAGGCCCAGAGCAGTAGGAGAGGCTCAGCAAAAGGCTGCAGGAGCCATATGGGATGCCAGGGATCAACCTGGGTTGTCCGTGTGCAAGGCAAGAACTCTACCTGCTGTGCTATCACTCAGGCCCCAATCCCTCTATATCTTATGTCTTTCTGTGCTACATCTCCTTCCCATTGCTCTTGAAATCAGTAAGCCAATAACAGTAATTGACTATACCACATCTTGCTTAAAACTCAGTAATAGTTACCTTCTGTCTAACTCTACTTGGCACTTGAAACTTTCCTAAATCTGTGATCTTCCTGCATGTTCCAGCGTGTGCACCTTAAACCCCAACTTCTTAACCTGTTTGGTCATATAATCTTGCAAAGTTTGTTTTAAACCAATTTACATCCTCCTCCCCTCCCTCCTCTTTTCTTTTTTCTTTTCTTTCTTTTTCTAAATTTCTTTCTTTTATTTTTGTATCATGCCTGGCCATGCTCAAGACTTACTTCTGGATTTGCACTCAGAATTCACTCCTCAAGAGGCTCAGGGGACTATATGCTATGCTGGGTATCAAACAGGGGTACCAACATGCCAGATAAACACCCTACTTCTGTACTGTCTTTCCGGCCCTAAAATTAAATTTACTTACGATTTATCAGTAAATACTTGATTATGCTTTATTTTTTTTACCTATTTCATATAAATGTATGCTTTAAGCGTGTCAAAACTTCTTTTTGCTCTGCTGAGGGGCCCTGGTCATACTCTGTGGTGCTGGGGATAGAATGGGGTAGATTGCAGGCCAGGTATGTGCCGGACCCTGCTATTTCTCTGGCCCCATGTTAACATTTCTTGAGTGCAAGGGGTTATGACTGTAAAAGTTTAAGCAGCACTGCCTTAAACAATAACCAGGGAAAACCACTTGCTTTTCTTCACAAATAATCAGATATCTCCACACCATGATTTTGTTCAGGGAACTAAAACGCCCTCCTCTGGCTTTTTTTTTTTTTTTTTTTACCACCTGCTGCTATTTTCCTTTACTTTAAAGATACAATACCCTGCCCCAGTGCACATTTTGTAAACCATACTTCAAACCTCATAATACATTGATTAACCTCTGTTTATCATTTCCCTTAGACTTTGTTATAAAAGCAGGGAGATAGCACAAAGGCTAAGTACATGCTTTGCATACTGGAGGCCTAGATTCAAGGCCTGACACCAGATGGGTCCCCTAAATACATCTGGGACAACTTTGAGTCAGAAGCAATCCCTAATCATTGCTAGGGTGTAGCCCATAAACCATTGACTCTGCTCTCCTCCCCCTAAAAAGGCAAAAGAAAACCTGACTAGTGACTCCACTGCAATTCAGGGTGTGTGTGTGTGTGTGTGTGTGTGTGTGTGTGTGTGTGTGTGTGTGTGTGTCTATTTTCCTGAAAGGCTGAAAGGACTCTACAGCACGCATATTAGTATTTCTAATTCTTAGAGGAGCTTTATATTTTTGTTGTTGTGGTTTTGGACCATATCTAGCAGTTTTCAGGGATTACTCCTGCCTCTGCACTTAGGAATTACTCCTAGAGGGCTGGGGAGGATCGGATGGGATGAGGGGAATAAAACCCAGGTCAGACACATGTAAGGCAGTTTTACATGTTAATGATTAAAACTGAAATGCAATTGTAATTTAGGGTAAAAGACCACACAATTGACATCCAAAGTTGAGATTTCCTATATCTTCTCCATACTTTAAAATCTTGGAGATCCTGTGACCAGTTAACCTTGGAGTTAAATCCAGGTTCAGAACTTTCATGTCTCTGTGGAGGCTTTGGGGGCCAGAAATCAGGGCTCATAGTGATGCAGGACTGGGGTGTGTTGTTCCTGGGTCTCAGGAAGAGATAGGATAGTGGCTCCAGAACACATTGAAGGGGAGTGAGTTCCAAGACATCTGGGACTGATAATTGCTCTGAGCTACAGAGCAAAGAGAACAGTTTTCATATTGGCTTTGCTTTGTCTTATTCTAATTTTTTTTTTTACATCTGGGCTTTGGCAGCCACTGCAAGGGCTTTGTTTAGCACTAGTGGAGTAAAAAAACTATGGGCTGATTTCAGAGAAATACATTTATGACTCAACCTCTAGTACAGAGAGTCCTTCAAAAGACTCTTCCTTTCCCCTTTCTCAGACCTTCCACATGGCTCTTCTCTTGGCCTTATGCCATTTCCAGTGAGAAGAATGAAGTCTCTGAGCACTGAACAAATGAGGATTGTCTGGTCCCAGAATTTCGTTAGAGAAATAACTCTTATTCTTTTCTAATTATGGGCATGGAACAGTCAAAAGGTGCAGGGCCAGAGTTCCACATATACCCCTCCATGTTATTCCTGAGAAGGTCACCTCTCTTGGGCCTACAAGAATAGTGGCTCTGGCTGCAGTGGTGGGGAGGGGAATGGACTGAAGATTCTGTGTGCCTATAGTAACCTCAGCCTGACTGACCTGAGAGCAAGGTCCAATGAGCCACCACCTGTGACCCATACACAGGTCACAACTCTCCCACGGTCAAGCCCTTCTTTGCCAGAGAGCTTTCAAGGCAGCAACATGACCTCTGGAGTCAAACTTGACTCCAAGATACCATTTTTTCAGGATTTGGTTATCATGCTGAGCATTGAAAGGAATATTATGAATATTAAATATTATCACAGAAACCCCTGAGCACGAAGTTCTGAAAGACTGAAAAACCAACAAGTCCCCTTCCCCTTAGCGAGGGTATCTCCAAATCCAGAGTCCAGGAAGTATTTTGCTACACAGCAAAAGAAGTTGATTCACTAACTTCAATAAGAGAGTCTACTATCCCACCCACAGGGCCACGGCCACAACTCACAGTATGACTGTGTTTGAATCAAATACTTTAGCCAAGTTGAGGAATTGCAACAGGTGACTGAGAATCAGACGAAGCCACTGAATTATAAACTAAACTCAAGAGCACCCCGTGGAGCACACGTTTACAAGAGGGCAAGGAAGTTGGGTTGAAGGTTTGCTGGATTCTCTCTTGCTGAGTGAGTCTCAGGCCCCTTTATGTCACCATTATAGAGCTGTGGACAAGCCAAAGCCACACCCCCACGTCCCTACTGAAAGCATGGCTGCAGCAGAGGCTCCATCAAGACCAAATAGCTGTGGCTGCCAGGATGGATATAATGAAAGATATTGAGTAGCCCAAGTCTACACCACATTCTCTCTCAGGCTACACAACCTCAATTCTTACGCAGTTTTCCTCTTCTTTTTTCTTTCTTTCTTCCTTTTCCTTCCTTCCTTCCTTCCTTCCTTTTCCTTCCTTCCTTCCTTTTGCTTCCTTCCTTCCTTCCTTCCTTCCGTCGTTCCTTCCTGCCGTCCTTCGTTCCTTCCTTCCTTCCTTCCTTCCTTCCTTCCTTCCTTCCTTCCTTCCTTTCTTTCTTTCTTCTTTCTTTCTTCTTTCTTTCTTTCTTTCTTTCTTTTTCTTTCTTCTTTCTTTCTTTTTCTTTTTCCTTTTTTCCTTTCTTTTTTCTTTCTTTTAGTTTTCTTCTTTTTTTCTTTCAGTTTTCCTCTTTTTTCTTTTTTCTTCCTTTGGCTTTTGGGTCACACCCAGCAGCACTCAGGGGTTCCTCCTGACACTACACTCATAAATCATTCCTGGCAGACTCTGGGGACCATATGGGATGCTGGGATTCAAACCACCATCCTTCTGCATGCAAGGCAAATGCGCTACCTCCATGCTATCTCTCCGGCCCCATTCCTCTTCTTTCTTTCTTTCTTTCTTTCTTTCTTTCTTTCTTTCTTTCTTTCTTTCTTTCTTTCTTTCTTTCTTTCTTTCTTTCTTTCTTTCTTTCTTTCTTTCTTTCTTTCTTTCTTTCTTTCTTTCTTTCTTTCTTTCTTTCTTTCTTTTTTCTTTCTTTTTCTTGGGGGGGGGGGAGTCATACCCGGCGGTGCTCAGGGGTTACTCCTGGCTGTCTGCTCAGAAACAGCTCCTGGCAGGCACTGGGGACCATATGGGACACTGGGATTCGAACCAACCACCTTTGGTCCTTGATCGGCTGCTTGCAAGGCAAACACCGCTGTGCTATCTCTCTGGGCCCTCCTCTTCTTTCTTAAAAATTATTTTCCACCTCTATTTCCAAATGAGATGGAAAGAACATGGATAGAATTTACTCTTCCACTTCAAACAACCCTGAAAGAAAAAGTATACAAAAATTCTTGAAGCAATTGAGACACTGCAGGTCAAGCAGTAAAGACAGTGATCCAGGAAAGAAAATGAGTGAAAAAGACCCTTCAATGGCATCCACATGGCTGCTGTGATTCTATTTACCAAACCAGAGGCTGGGAAGGTAATAGGAGGAGCTGGGCTGACTCTGAATTGCTGTCGTAGGTACTGAGGGTCCCCAAATGTGTGCAGAGTGGAGTCACTGGAGCTGCATTGAAGAAGAATCAGGAATTGCTGCAGTGGGCCTGCATCAAGTTTGAGCAGTTTTACATGTGCCCTAAGAGAAACTGCTGCTAGCTGAGGAAAGGTACCTCAGAAGAACTGGGAGGAAAAGTTTTCAGTGCTCATGCAGGGACAGGCTCTGTGCCCAAGCTTGGCTGCCAACTGGCAAGTCCCACCATTCATGAGGTTTGGGCAAGGGGCTCCCACTCCTGATCAGTAATGGAGGATTAGTTAAGGATTAGTTTACCCTTCTGCCCTAGTCCCAGCTAATGAATCTTATGCCAGAGCCAAAAGAACTAAACTAATTTGACTGAGCTCTGGAACACAGTTCAGGAATTCATATAGGAATACAAAAGAATCCAATTTCCAAGAAGGCAAACTAGCTCATGTCTGGCATTGAGACAGATGACAAAGCATGCGAAGAAATAGAAGAATGTGATTTCTAATGGGGAAAATCAATCAAAGCAGACTCAGAATTAATAAAGATCTTAAAATCAGCAGACACATATATTAAAACTGTTATTGTAACTTTTCCCCACCTATTTGAAAAGGAGACATGGGAAATGTATTTACATGTATATTTATTTTCTTTCTTAAAGACTCAAATAAAACTACTTTTGAAGATGGAAATTATGTCTAATAGGAAAAATACACTGGATGGAATGAATTGCTCATTTGATACTGAAGGAAAAAATTAGTGGTACAGGGCCAGAGAGAGAGAGAGAGAGAGAGAGAGAGAGAGAGAGAGAGAGAGAGACAGAGACAGAGACAGAGAGACAGAGAGACAGAGACAGAAAGACAGAGAATAGACAACAAACTTAGTAAACCTTTACCAGCAATCCTCAAATTTTTTAAACAGGGGCCAATTCACTGTCTTTCAGACTGTTGAAGGGCTGAACTATAGTTTAAAAACTAACTATGAGGGGCCGAAGAGATAGCATGGAGGATGGGCATTTACCTTGCATGCAGAAAGATGGTGGTTTGAATCCCAGCATCCCATATGGTCCCCCGAGCCTGCCAGGAGCAATTTCTGAGTGTAGAGCCAGGAGTAACCCCTGAGCGTTACCGAGTGTGACCCAAAAACCAAAAACCAAAACCAAAAATACAAAACAAAACAAAACAAAAAAAACAAAAATCTATGAACAAATTCCTATACACAATGCACAGATCTTATTTTGGTTAAAAAAAAACGGAATAAATACAATATTTAAATTGAAGAAGTAAAGTTAAAACAACAAATTTACCAGTATTTCAATAGGAAACTATCAGCCTGTTTTGGGGGGCCGTAGTTTGAGGACCCTTATGGAGACTGAGAGGAAAAGTCGAGAGACAGAGAGAACGAGGGGGAGTTGGAGAGTGTGGAGCCCATCCCATACATGTACACTGCAGGCATGGGATGAGCCAGAAGCTAAGCAAGACAGGTAGTGGCAGCAAAAACACCGGCAGCCAGATAAATGTCCTTGACGGGTCACATGTGGCTTGTGAGCTGTAGTTTGAGGACCCCTGCTTTAGACAATGACTCTATTGTGAAGTATAACAATTTTCACACATTTTATTTTACTGAAGTTTTTTCCAATAACTTCATTATTCATTATCATTTAGTTGTCAGAAGCAATATAAAGTAATTTATTTAGTGCCTGCCAAAGGGACCAGCTTGGAGGAGTAGTGGGAAACAAGACAATGGTAGAGGGAATGTTACATTAGTGGTGGGATTGGTGTTGGAACATAGAATGACAGAAACAACTGTATTATGAACAACTTTGGAATCAATGGTGTTTCAATAAAGTAAGAGTATTTAAAAAGAAAAAAAAAAGAACTCGAAGGGTTAGAACACATGCTTTGTGTGTAAGAAGCCAGGTTCAATCTCTAATATTCCATGGTTCCCTAAGCAATAAACTGGGAGTAGCCCCAAGTACAGAGCTGAAAATAGACCCTGAGTACTGAGTATGGACCCTAAATAGAAAGATAATTAATTAGTGTGCTCGCTTTGGCAGCATATAGACTAAAACTGAAGCTATACAGAGAAGATTAGCATGGCCCCTGCGCAAGGATGACATGCAAATTCGTGAAGCGTTCCATATTTTAAAAAAAGAAAAGAAAAGAAATAAATTAGTGACAGTAATATGATTTGTCCATAAAGAAAAGTTATAGATTATCTAATATTTTAGAATTTTGTAATGTATAACATTCAATTCTGCAAATTCAACACCATTCCTGAGTTATTAATAGAAACTCACCAAACTTTGAGTAGAAGAGAACTTCAGGAGGTTGATAAAACCTATTTGTGAAAGAAATCTACAGCTGGCCTCATATCTAATTTGAAATATAGGCTCAATTCTTTTTCCCTGTAAACAGATATTATTTTAAAATACATTCTCACTACTTCTATTCAACACTGCAATGTATGTCCAAGCCAGTATAACAAGCAACAACAACAACAAAAATTGAAATGAAGGAAGTGAAACTGCTTGTTTGTAGATGGCATGATCACCTATGTAGATAATCTGATGTAATCTATAAAACAACTACTAGAATAAACAGTTTATTTATCAAGGCCATACAAAATTAAATTAATGCTAAATTTTTTTTTTTTCGGTTTTGGGCCACACCTACAGTCCTGTATCTTATATTTTCAATGCATTAAAATCCTTATGGAGTTTCCTTCCTGGGAGCCGGGAAGTTTTGCCAGCATGGGGTTTAGCAGCCCTCCGCCATGCCAAAGGCCTCTTTAACCAGGCCTAGGAAGGGGTGCAGGATATGGGTCACCCCAGCACCCCTCTACCTCCTTCCTCGGGAACTCCAGGGCTTCCCCTGGCCACATGCCTGGACAAGCCAGTGAGGTGAGAATAGCAGCACAATAGGTTCTGGCTTCAGGAATTACCAGGGAAGTTTCCTTACTAAACCTGTCCATTGTAAAACCATGTGGGGGCTAGCACCTCCTCAAGGAACATATTAAAAAATATTTGGATATCATTGTGTTTCATCTGTTTGTTATAATCTGAAAGCCATCCAGGTGCTCGTTTTATTCCTTTACTCCCTCACTCCCATCTCCTGTCACCCCACATTTAACCATTTTTCTGTACTAATGATTTTTGTTTTGGCCAAGGTGGATTACATATCTTTCACAGTAATTTTTTGGGTGGAGTCTGAAGCTTCAGCAGGCAACACGTCACAGCAAAGCTCCATGCTGTAGGCTTTTTGGCCAAGCTAAGGGGAAGATGCAGCTGTGGCTGCCCCCCACAGCCTTCTCTCTCCTTCCTCCCAGTCCCCAGGGTTATTCCTGGACACCTGCTCAGGGTCTTAGCAAGTGGGTTCCTGTGAGGTGCAATTTAAAAGAGACCCCAGGCTTCCTAGTTCCTGCAAGGGGCTGGGAGGGGACTGGTGAACTTCCAACTTCCAGCAATTAGGAAGCAAACACCTCTCGGGGAGTCGGAAGCTTCAGCAGGCTACACAGGGAGGACATGGCTCCATGTGCTCTTCGCTTGTCTAAATCACAGACCAAAATGGTGTCTCGGAAGCAACACCCTCCCTCTTGACTATTTCTAAAACATAAAAGGGACACGTGTATCTCCTTTGCATATCTCAGATGTATTCCCTTAACATCTATAACTCTTTTCGAACATCCTCATATAGTGACAATTTTGTCCACTGGCTTTGATATTTGATTGTTTGATTTTCCCCTTTGAGATCTGTTTTATAAGAAATACTGGTAGAAGAGTATCTCTGTATAGATTTCATGTTTGAATCAAGTTATGGGGAATGGTGGACTTTATTCGTCGGCCATCAGTTGCACCAACAATATTTTATGGCATTGCTTCTCTTTTGCATAGGCACATTAAAATGGGAAAATAATACATATGCAAGCAAGTTGTTATCTAATAAAGATGGGAACACCAATTTGGTAATGCAATTAGGCCTTATACCCAGAACATTGGCATAATGATTTGGCTTAGGCCTCAGAAGAATGGGCATCACCCACACACACCTGAACAATGATACCATCTATGGAAACAACCACAATTGTCTATAACATTACCAGGATCCAAGCCTCTACTAGGGAAGACCTACCTTTGGCATTGACTTACTCCAAAGAGTGCTCTCAACACCCAGACGACTCAGCAACAGCCTGCTTACAGGCAGATCGCTCTGCATTTAATGGTATTCTGAAACTAGAGGATGCTCCACATCAGCCTGACATCGATGAAAGAAATGCACAGAATCCAGAATCTTTAAATATAAGAATCTGATACCAACAATAGCTAAAGTGTGAAAAAGTTTCACCGGGACCATGGAGAATGACTCGGGTTGGACAGACTGGTATGCCTGGAACCCAGAGTTGGTCTTATGCCAATAAACTTCTGGGGTGAGGCCTTTTTGTAATCAGGTCAAGGATTTATTTTTATTTTCCCCATTTTTCTGGACCTATGCAAACAATGGTGATTGCCACGATCACACCTTTTCTATATTCTTTTACTCTTATCCTTTAAGGGAAAAAAATACAATTTACTGAACTTAAAAACAAATCACTGTAGTCTCGAATACAGGCAGGGGATGGGAGGAGGGGAGGGGAGAATGTTACACTGGTGAAGGGGGGTGTTCTGTTTGTGACTGTAACCCAAATATGATCATGTTACTTAAATAAAAAATATGTTAAAAAATCCTTATGGAAATTGTGAACCAATTTTTTTGTAGAAAATTTCACAGTGATTCTAAATTTTCTCTGAGAACATTCCATGGGAATGTCCTGGCTTCAAGATTTCTATAGATACAATAAATAAGTTCAACAAGATGATCACATGCTTTTCATTCAGGAAGCCTGGGATAGATGCCCAACACCAGGCATGCTCTCCTGAGCATTGCTGGAAATAACCCCTGAGCACAGATATAGGAGTATCCTCTGACCACCCCTGGGCATTTCTTCCCAAATTAACAATAAACAATAATCACCAAAAAAAAAGCATGATAATGACATAAAGATAGATGATCAAATGAATGAATCATAGTAATTCAAAAAATACATACAAACTGATTTTGTTTTTTTTTTTAGCTTTGGGGCCGCACTCAGCATCATTCAGGGGTTACTCCTGGCTCTGCACTCACAAATCATTCCTGGCATACTTGGAAGACTATCTGGGATGCCAGGGATCAAACCCGGGTTTGTCCTGGGTCAGCCGAGTGCAAGGCAAAGTCCTACCGCTGTGCTATCACTCAGGCCCACAAACTGATATATTTTTTTAAAGATTTTAATATGACTCAGGAGAGAAAGTAATGCCTTTCAATAAGTACAGAACTGAAACAATTAGATATCCATATATAAAAAACAATAGACTAACCTCATTCCTTGTGTCATAGAAAAACTGACTCAAATAGGTCATAGACCTAAATATCAAGTCACAACTAGAAAAATAATATAAAATAATACACAGGAGAAAATGTAATTTAAGTTAGGTAAATAAATTGGTGTTTACATAAAACACCAATAGCACAATCCATGCAAGAACAAGGTAATAAACAACACTAAATTTTTTTTAAAGTTCTGTTCTTCAGAAGGCACTAAAGAAAATAAGACACAAGCCCAAAGGACTGTACATGCTTTGCATTCAGGAGACTGGGTTCAATTACTAGTACCTTATAGTCCACCTTAATTACTGCCAGAAATTACCTCTAGGCACAGAAGTAGGAGTAGCCTCTGAGCACTACTAGGTTTGGCACCCCAAAAAGAAATGAAAGCAATGAAAGAAAAAGAAAAAGAAAGGAGTAAAAGAAAAAAGTAAGAAGGAAGGAAGGAAGGAAGAAAAGAAGGAAGGAAGGAAGGAAGGAAGGAAGGAAGGAAGGAAGGAAGGAAGAAAAGAAAGGAAGGAAAGAAAAAGAAATTGCAGAAAAAAGAAAGGAAGGAAGGATGGAAGAAGGAAGGAAGGAAGAAGGAAGGAAGGAAGGAAGGAAGGAAGGAAGGAAGGAAGGAAGGAAGGAAGGAAGGAAGGAAGGAATATAGAAAAGAAAGTGTCCCGCGAGCCTGCCAGGAGTGATTTCTGAGCATAGATCCAGGAGTAACCTTTGAGTGCTGCTGGGTGTGATCCTCAAAAAAAAAAAGAAGAAGAAGAAGAAGAAGAAGAAGAAGAAGAAGAAGAAGAAGAAGAAGAAGAAGAAGAAGAAGAAGAAGAAGAAGAAGAAGAAGAAGAAGAAGAAGAAGAAGAAGAAGAAGAAGAAGAAGAAGAAGAAAAGAAAAAGAAAAGAAAGAGTAGGGCTGTAGAGATAGCTTAAAGGACTGAGTGCCTACATTGAGTGAAAGAGACTCAGGTTCAATCCATAGCACCTCATAATCCCATGAGCACAAGGAGCAATCTCTGAACAGAGAAAGGAGAGGTTCCCAAATACCACCAGGTGTAACATTATCCACATCTCTCACCATACAGAAAAAGAAAAAGACTGCAGACTGGGAGGAGATGTTCGCAAATCATGTATATATTGAGACATATTTAGAATATAGAAAACAACTTTTAATAGAGTCAACAATAAGAAAAGAAGCAATTAATTAAAATGTCAGATTATGTTGGCAGATACTTTGTCAAGACAATTCAAATAAAAATAAGAAAGGAAAATATGCTCAAGGAGACTAAATTAAAACAACAAAAATATATCACTATAGACCTATTAGGATGGGTAAAATTTTAAAAAATGAGCATACTAAATTTTGCAAAAATCTAGAGAAACTAGAAATTTCATGTCTGATTAGTAGGAATATATAACAGGATACAACTATTTATAAAACTTTTGCAGTTTCTTATAAAGGCAAACTTACATCATCTTTCACTGTTATCCTCATTCTAAAGTGTTTTTCTCCTGATAGTCCAATATGTGGTGCCATGCACATATTCATAATTGCCTTGGGAGAAAATGACAGTTGACATTGGTCACACAGCTTGCCAAAGCCTATCTATAGGGAATGTACTTCCAGGCTTGACTATACTTCTGGAAAGGGGAATCAGTGCTTGAGGAAGAACAACTATAAATGATGTTTCTGAGTCCATCAACTTTGAGTGCTTTCATGAGATTCTGACATTGTCAAACTTAGATTCCAAGGTCAGGGTGATACTCTGTTAAGACTATAGGCTAGACATGGATACAAGTTTCTATATAATACTCACAGCTATATCTTGCCCGCCTTCTTTTCTGTTTATATGGGTAATTCTTTAAAAAAGAATAGAGACTGGGGGCTGGAGTGATAGCACAGAGGCAGGGTGTTTGCCTTGCACATGGCTGGCCCAGGATGGATTAGGGTTTGGTTCCTGGCATCACATTTGGTCCTCCAAGTTGCCAGGAGTGATTTCTGAGCGAAGAGCCAGGAGTAACCCCTGAGCATACTGGGTGTGTCCCCCTTCCCCCCAAAAAAGACAAAGTGAAGAATAAGAAATAAGGAAAGATAAAAGACAGCAACTGGAAAGGCAAATCAACAAGCTAGACTATTGTATATAGGAAGCCCAAGTTCAATTTCTGGCACCACACTGAACACCACCAGGAGTGACTCTCTCCAGTAAAGAAATGACACTGGATAGGGCATAAAGGAAAAATAAAATAAATACTTATATAAAAAACACATACATAGACTTCACACACATATATGCATACATGTTTTTTATGTTTTTGTGTATGTGTACACAGACACAACCACACTCACACACACATACTGGTCTAAAAGAAAATGTAACTAAATCAGCATTCACCTTCCTTCCTTTGGCAAAGAGGATGGTGCCCATGTTATAGAAAGTTTCAGCCACTTTGTCACTAAAGTCCTCATCACAGACCTTCAGTGAAGACTTTAGCAGTCTGAAGCCTCCTAAGGAATTTTTAAAAAGTAGCTTTAATATCAGCCTGTCATATCTGAAGGACCATCATCTCGTTGGAGTCCATGAGCTTTTGGGATGAGGCATTTGATAGCTCACACTGACACCAGCCTTCCAGGAATCCTGAAGATGGGGTGTGTTGTCTAAGTGATTTGTTTTTATAAAGAGTTAACACACAACGCTTATCATTAATAAGTCAATCCATGCACGTGTATTATTTAAAATTAATGGATACCCAATTAGAAAATGACTATAGTTCTTTCACAGATGTATAGATGGTGATAAAAATACTAAGGATCTTTCCAAGGTCACACAACCTATATCTGGTTTTATCAGAGCATACGCCAGACCATCATAGTCTGTGATCCCAGGTTAAACTTTCTTTCCAGTCAAGAATATCTCCCTATCTCCAGTCTGTCTGTGTGCTTTCCTTTTGTGGAAGTTTTTTCCATCACAGGTTAAATTTTTATGTTGATTAACTCAAGTTTGCTATAGGTCTGTTGTGGTTGTGGGAGGAGGCAAATAAATATTTCCTTTATTTGGCCATTATGGCCACATTGTTCTCTGATTATTATTATTTTTCTGATGCGTTGTGGTCACTTACACTTCTCTTCTGATTCTTGATTTATTTTTAAATTACTATTTAAGGATCACAACTGGTGGTGCTCAGGGCTTACTGCTGGCAGTGCTCAGGGGGCCATGTGGTGCTGAGTTCAAACACGGGGGAGAGGGGATCCAGCATGCAACGCATGTCTACTGACCTATCTTTACAGGGCTTTTGTTTAGTTTTATCAATTTTTGTTTATTATTAGTGACAGATTAAACCTCTATTTACCAAAATAATTTTATTCTATGGGAACACTTTTCCCATGTTTCTGTTGGTCTCTGTGATAGTCCTATAGAACAGTCCCAGAACTTGAGATTCTGTATGAGGGATGGAGAAAGTATCTTTTAAAAATGAATTAGTCCACAGGAAATGCCATTAAATTTAGCAAATTAGAATTATTATAATGATAACTGAGTAGCTAAAATGTGCCAGTTACTGTTTTAGGAATGAAAGATGTCACTGTGTTCAAAATAAATGTAAATACTTCGATGTCATGAGTTTGTTTTTCACAAGCATTCTGGCCGTAGTCGTGTTTATAATTTAGACTCAGCACATAGGCCCCTTTAAGTCTTTGTACAGGCATTCGGTTAAAAGCAGGGAACCATCAGGCATTAGTATTTCTATTTTATCACAAATTCATGGCATCCAATGTGCCCTAATGTAAAAAGTACATTCTGGCAAAGACCTTACAGTCTTTCAAAATGAATTAAAATATACTGGACCAATCTGGCATCAAGAGATCATGTCTTTCCTCACAATCAACATAAAATAGCAAAGTCACAGAAAAAAATGCTGGAAAACATTATAAGGGATTTGACTTTGAAATGATAAAGTCAAACAAAAGAAAATGTCAATATTTATAAATTATGTTCAGTTAATTCAAATAGTGAATAAAAAGGGTTTTCTTTATTTCTGGGAAAGAGAAAAAGCATATTTACAGGGGAGGGGAGATCCCACAGGGACACGTTTTGCATTCACTGGGACCTGAATTCCAATCCTAGTACCTCTTGGCACCTGGAGCAACACCCTGTGTAGCCACTGAGTGTCACCTTGGTGGCTTCCAGCATTGGGTTGTCAGCACAGCAAAACCTCATTCTCAGGCCTCACATTGAACAGCCTTGACTCAGTTGGCCAACTACCTTCAAGAGTGGCTCTTAAGACCCCTGAGCACCACTTGGGAGGCCCTCTCCCACAAAATCATAATTACTGTATGTTGATAATCCTACTCTTAAACCTGCTGTCACCTGGCCAATGAGATGCTGTCAAATCCTCGTGTATAAAAAAGTACAAAGATGGCTTCAAATCAGACACTCAAGTCTTGCAGTGTCTCCCAATAATGAGATCTCTACTGCATCCTAGCTGTGTGTGATTTGTAACATTTGCCCCAGCATTTATGATTAAGAGTATCCATTCAGGGGCCCGGAGAAATAGCACAGCGGCGTTTGCCTTGCAAGCAGCTGATCCAGGACCTAAGGTGGTTGGTTCGAATCCCGGTGTCCCATAGGTTTCCCCGTGCCTGCCAGGAGCTATTTCTGAGCAGACAGCCAGGAGTAACCCCTGAGCAACGTCGGGTGTTGCCCAAAAACCAAAAAAAAAAAAAAAAAAAAAAAAAGAGTATCCATTCAGGGGGCCCGAGTGGTAGCACAGCAGTAGGACTCTTGCCTTGCACACAGATGACCCATATGGTCCCCCCAGCCAGGAGCAATTTCTGATTTCTGAGTGCATTGCCAGGGGTAATCCCTGAGCATCACCGGGTGTGGTCCCCCGCCCCCCACCAAAAAAAACAAAAAAACAAAAGAGAGTGTCCATTCCAAAACTTTAAGTAAAATAGTCAGCTACTGAATGTATTTGCTTTAATTTCCTTTAGATGTGAAAACAAATTTTGGACTAATACTAAGCTGGAAACTAAAAACTGAGAAGGAAACAATGCAGTAAGAAAACAAAACAAACCTGGCAGCTAGAGTCAAAGGGGAAGCCAAATTTGAATGAAAATATACAGAAACAGAAGTTATATTATATGCTACTTCTGAAGAACCTCAGATATAGATATAAGAAAAATAATGTGTGCATGTATGAATGTGTGTGCGTGTATGTGGCTTTTATTTCAAGCAAATGTTTATGCAATAAACCTAAAAATGCAGAGAATTAAAAAAATTATGTCCATATACCCTGATGAGTAATTTTATTACCATTGTGGTAAGGTATAATTAGGTTTTTTTGTTTTGTTTTGTTTTGGGTCACACCCGGCATTGCTCAGGGGTTACTTCTGGCTCTACACTCAGAAATAGCTCCTGGCAGGCTTGGGAGACCATATGGGATGCCAGGATTTGAACCATCATCCTTCTGCATTCAAGGCAAATGCCTTACCTCCATGCTATCTCTCTGACCCCAAGGTATAGTTTGTTACACATTTTTGCTACAAAAATTTTATAGTGGAAAGTGGGTTTTATAAGTCTAAATATAAATATAAACTAAGTCCAGTTTTAGAATATTTCTGTTATTTCCCAATATAACAGAAAAATTGTGAAAAATATATCTCATGATGTGGTCATTAAGTTACTGTCAGGAAAAGGCTTACTAAATTCTTTTAGTTAGTTGATCTGTTACTTGTTTTGTTTCTGAACATTAGGTGGCTCTGAATTCACATTGACTTCTAAATCAGCATGTTGCTACTGAAATAAGAGAATTGAACAATTTGGAGTTGTAGCAAAGCTGTTTATATGGCTGCTCAACCTAGGAATTTCAAGCTCTATGGCTAATTTTGTAGCTTTTGTGGGGTGTGGTTTCAACTGCCAGGGCTTCCAGAAGTAAGTGAAGACAAGGGGATGGTATCCACACTCATGCCAAAAAAGTTCTGGTGATGCAGACCAAATACCAGCATACCTGGAGTTTTGGTTAGTTCGGTTAGTCTTTGCAGAGATCCGTGGCTGAGTGGTGAAGTTGGGCAAAATATGGGCAAATATGGGCAAAACGGTGATTGTGGGTGGTGTACACAGCTGACAGGTTTTGGCAGGGTGGAGACTTGGCCCACTTCTCCTGAGATTGCCAGCTTTCACCTGAGTGGCCAGTGTACCCATTATTTTTCACAGCATGGTTTACATCTTTATTGAGAACAGTGAGTCTATGGAACTGACTAATGCAAACACAGTGACTGCATTCATGGTTTTTCCCAAAATGCTTCTTTATGGCTGGTTGCTCTCAGTCCCAGTCAAGTAATCACTGATGTTTTCTCTCTTTATATAATTTCCTTTTCTAGAAAATTCATCTAATAGTCTTTTGTAACCATATTCTTTCACAGAGCAATTTTGTTTTTGAGAGCTATAGTAATGTGATGCGGTGAAGGGCCCAGGGAGAGAAATGCTTTATAGTATGACTTTCAGCCTCCAGCCTGATCTGCAGAATTTATTTTTTACCAGTCCACGAAAAAGTCATCATTACTTAACATTCTGTATGTCTGTATCATGTAGCAAATACTGTTATAAGTATTGATGTATAAATATTCCTATTATAAAGAATGGAACTCTCTGGTGGCCCATAAAAGTATTCTATTTTCACTAGCATTAAAAAAAAAAGGTTGAAAACATGAACCTACAGTCTTGAAATTAGGTCTCAAGGTTTTAGTGAAGCTGTGTATTTGGACTCTGAACTCTGAAAGTGCTTCTCTGTCATCAGAAATAAACTGGAGTTGGGTATTTTCCTTACCCCTGGCCTGTCAGGCCTTGGCAACAGCTCAGCTGAAAAGGTTTCTCTTGAGAACAGTCCCTGTTTTGCGACATGCTCTGGTACCTTCCAAACTATTACACAGAATATGTGATTGATTTATGTCATCCATGAATTCTTTCATCAAATATTTGTTTAGCTTTCAGCACCACAGAACTTATAGCTATTATATGGCACAGCAATAGCTATATACAAACCGTATCAGGGGTCTCAAACCTGTGGGCTGCAGGTAAATTTGCCCAAGGAGGCAAAGTCAGGGTGATCCTTGAGTGCATAGTCAGTAGTAAGCCTTGAACATTTGGGGTGTGTGACCCAAACAACTAAAACAAAACAAAACAAAACAAAACAAGATTCCTCTAGGGCAGGGCCACAAAATGTTGTACGGAGGGCCGTTTGCGGGCCGCGGGCTGCAAGTTTGAGACCCCTGATAGCTATTTTATGGTATAGGGCAAATTTAATTATGTTCATCAGGAGCATGTTGTAAATACACAAGTATGACTGGTTTTTATGTGTTGATATATATTTATATATTCTATGAACTTGCTAAGCTTAAACTCACTTATTAGCTCTAGTTTTATAGATCCATGAACATTTTCATTTCAAAAAATGTTCAAAACTTTAAACATCTGTGGTTTACAAAGTTGTTCATAATCTAGATGTTTCAGGCATTTCATCATCCAGTGTCATCTTTCTTCCATCATTGTCCCCAAATCTCCACCCAGGCCCCAAATCTTCTCTCTTAGCAGGTACAAAATATTTTACTTTATATTGCTTGTTACAACAAAATAGTAAATGGAATAATCAAAATTGTTTATTAAAAGAAAATTTGTGAAGACTGTTATCTGTGATATTATATTCACTCATTGAGCTTAGTTGGTTTCTAGGAAATGTTCCCATCTAATTTGTTGTGTTCCTACTGAGCTGTCAGCATTGTGGAACTTGGAGGTGTCATTCATGTGGTTACGTATGCTGCCTTATACTTTTAGGAGCTGTGGAACTGGAATGATTCATTGGTCTAACTTCTCTTTGAGATTAGTAGTGAAACTGGGCCATTTACATGCCAGAGGGTTTGAATGTGAGTGGATTTCTGGACCTTTGGAAGGGTGAGGTCTTCAGGCTCTCCCCTTCTCAAGAAGGCCCCAGAATGATCAACCTGGAGATCATTCTACCTGGAAATTTTATCAGAATCACATTTCTTTAAGATCATTTCTATCCTTGGACATTTCAACAGAGACCATCATGTTGCCTGAAAACAGAAACAACTTTATTTTTTCTAAGTTGTATATCTTTTTCTTCAGATTGCACTGACCTGTACTTCCAGTACTATACTGAATAAAAATAAGTAACCTTGTCTGATCTTAAACTTAAGGGGAAGGCACATGACCTCTCTCACCATCCAAGATAAAGATGTTGGTTGTAGACCTTTAAAAAATGTTTTACTCGGGGTGGGGGTGGAAAGAAAAAAATTAAAAAATGTTTTACTCAGATCAAAAAAGTTCCCTTTTCATTATGTTGAATTATGACTCATTTTTTTTCTTTTTCCCTGTACCAATTGATGATTAGTGCTATGATAGAATATACAGGTAGGAGGGTGGGGGGCATTGGTGGTGGGAAGGTTGCACTGGTGAAGGGAGGTGTTCTGTTTATGACTAAAACCCAACTATAATTATGCTTGTAATTATGGTGCTTAAAGATTTTATAAAATAATAAAAAAAAGAATATACAGGTAGCGGCTTTACATTCTAAAACCTGAACCTAATTTAGCTTTGAGACTTCTTTTGATTTGGATGCATTATTCTCTATATATTTGGAAGGGAGTTTCAGGACGTTTTTTGTGCATGTGTGCATGAAAAGTATTGGGTCTGAGCTATTTTCTATAATGTTATTTATTCAGTTCTAGTATCAAGATGAGAGTGGCCTCATAGAATGAATTGGGAAGTGTTCCCTCTTCTTAAAATTTCTGGAAAAAAATTAACCATGTGTTACTCCTTTTTTAAATTAGATATAGTTTACCTGTGAAATTCATGTTTGTAAATATATTTTCTAAAGGCTCATTAAATAGGTCAGAGAGATTGTATCAAGGTTAAGATGCTTGTCTTTTGTGTAGGTAATCCCAGTTGGATCCCCAGTATCAAATATGGTTTCTAAAGTACTCTCATGTCAGGAATAATCTGTGAACACAGAGTCAGGAGTAAGCCCTGAGTACTGAGTATGGCCCAAACTACTCCCACCTCATTACCTCCAATAGATAAGTTCCCCCCAAAACTTTATTCAGGTTATCTGATTTCCTAAATTGTTTTATTTTGTTTGTGGTGTTTTATGATGGACACAAACTTTAGATAATTTCTGGAATTAAATATGCCAATTTATATCATAGTAAATCTTTGTATACATTCAGCGTTCTTTTTACAATTTTAAATTTTAGTAGTTTTAATTCCAGCACTATATTTTCTTTTCTTTTTTGGTGGGTTACACCCAGCAGTGCTCAGGAGTTACTTCTGGATCTACTCTCAGAAATTGCTTCTGCCAGGCTTGGAGGACCATATGGGATGCCAGAATTCAAACCACCGTCCCTCTGCATGCAAGGCAAATGCCCTACTTCCATGCTCTCTCTCTGGCCCAGCACTATATTTTCTTCTGGTTAATTTTTTCCAGTGGTAATGCTGATCCATATGGAATCTAGTGAATGCTATGAATGAGTCATATTTGTGTGTGTGGTTTAAGATTATTTGTATTGTATTTCTTTGAGAATAGATGTTTTTCCCTTTCTTTTCTAAGACTGCTTATAAAATTTATTTTCTTTTTTTTGGGGGGGGGGCACACCTGGTGATGCTCAGGGGTTGCTCCTGGCTAATTGCTCAGAAATCGCTTCTGGCTTGGGGACCATATAGGACACCTGGGGATAGAACTGCGGTCTGTTCTGGATCAGCTGCGTGGAAGGCAAATCCCCTACCGCTGTGCCATCACTCCAGCCCCAAAATGTATTTTCTTTAAAGTTAAAAATTAGTATGCAAGAAAAGAATAAGATAGATGTGGAATACCCTATTTCTATCAACATAAACTTAAAAAAAATTTAGATTCAAGAATATATTCTCATATCCACAGACTGTTTTTAAAACTTCAAATATATAGATGAAGTACAAATATTGTGAGCAAACACAAAGAAGTTTTAATATATATATATTAAAATGGGTTCCAGAGAGATAGCACAGCAGTAGGGCATTTGCCTGGCATACAGCCAATCCAGGACACAGGTAGTTAGAATCCCTGGCTTCCCATATGGTCTCCCATCCTGCCAGGAGCGATTTCTGAGCACAGAACCAGAAGTAACCCTTGAGCACCACCAAGTGTGAACTCCAAACACACACACACACACACACACACACACACATACACACAAAATAAAATAAAATATATATAGGATGGTTAGCTAAAACAATAATTAAGAAATCTTTGAAGAACATGTATAAAGAAATTAAGGGGGGCCGGGCGGTGGCGCTGGAGGTAAGGTGCCTGCCTTGCCTGCGCTAGCCTAGGACGGACCGCGGTTCGATCCCCCGGTGTCCCATATGGTCCCCCCAAGAAGCCAGGAGCAACTTCTGAGCGCATAGCCAGGAGTAACCCCTGAGCGTCCCAGGGTGTGGCCCAAAAACCAAAAAAAAAAAAAAAAAAGAAATTAAGGCTTAAAATATCAAAATATTTTGAAAACATAAAAGGTTTAATAGCATGGTAAAAATACAAAGTGGGTGGAAAACTGGGATACCAAATGTCACCTTCAATTTATATTTTCTCTAGCTTCATTATTATAAAACTTGAAAATGAGGGCTGGAGACACTGTATAAGGGTAAAGTGCTTGCATGGATACTAGTTCAATCCAGGCACTGTATATGGTCCCCTAAGCAACCCTAAGTGGTTACTGAGAACCACTATGTGTGGCTAAAAAACAATAACAAAAAAGAAAAAAAAAGCATCAAAACAAAAAAAAATGAGTAAGGAGTTAGCATAAGGGTTAGAATCGCAGTCCTTTTATACTCAGGACCCTCATTTGATCTTCCTCACTGAAAGCTCTGCTAAACACCCCTAGAGGCCTCTAAGCACCATGGGTATGGCTCTGGTTGTCCCTGGCATCGCAGGACCTGAGTAGCACTGAATCCTGGATCCCTAGCATTGAGTCTGAAGACCCAGTTGGCTGAGTATAACCAGGAATTAGTTGCCCCTGAACCTTTTAAACATTGCTTGGGGGCTATTCCCCCAAATGCCCTAGAAAATGAACAATAAAGGGATTATTTTCATAACCAGAGAAAAATCAATAATTCTTACATCTTTAAATGATACCCTTCACAAATCTCAAATTCCTTCTTTGGACCCTGAGCCCATTAATGTCCATTAATTTGATCAAGTCAGCAGGTCATGGTTTTCCCTGACCAGATCCTCTGTGTCTGTTTCAGAGCTAATCACTCTCAAAACTCTGGCTTTGAGATGACAATCGTTGAAGAATCCATTGCTTGGACTTCCTCTAGAACCCTCAGTACCTCACTTTTTTAGTACAGTTCTACAATATTCTTTGATACATTTACTTTTATAAGTTAGAGGAAAAGAGTCCAGGAGGTTGAGAATGTTGGGAATCAAAGTTTTTCTTTTTCATCACTGAATTCCTCATTAATTGATATATCACAGGTTACATTCATGGCATGTGTGAGCTCTACTGTGAATACAGGTGAATTTTGTTGAGATTCTAAGGAAATAAAAATCAGATAATTGTATTGGTTTAAATGATCCAAATAATTTGGATAATACTAAATTGGATAGTACTAAATTATTTTATAAATAAATTGGTGTCAAGTCAATCCTAGCTTTTCAGCACAGACATGAATAGATGGCTATAATTTGTCCATATGAATTGAAACTGCTCACCCGTATGCTTCTCTGCCCATATAGGAAATGATAATAACTATGAAGTCATCTCTTCTACCTACCCCTGTGATGAGCAACTCCCAACATAACATAAGCCTTGACTAGTAATGCAGCTATCTCAGCAGTCTGGGAATTGACTTAATTAAACAAAGAAACACAGATATTCTGGGCCTGAAACAGAGAATGTTAATTATCCATATGTTTCATTTTAGATTTCCTAGTAGCTCTCAAAAACTGCAAGCTGATTAAGTGTGGACAATTATTTAATTATGGTAAGATGTGAGATGAGTTTGCTGTTAACTTCCCATCTGTGAATTCTGAGCAAGTAATATCACCTTAAGACAAAGAAGGAATGGGGCCAGAGTTGTGGCACAAGCGGTAAGGCGTTTGCCTTGCACGCACTAACCTAGGACGGAACCGCCGTTTGATCCCCTGGCATCCCATATGGTCCTCAAAGCCAGCCAGGAGCGATTTCTGAATGCATAGTCAGTAGTAACCCCTGGGCATAACAGGGTGTGGCCCAAAAAGAAAAAAAAGGATATAGAAAGAATATATAGTTTCCAACAAATAGTGTTTGGGGAATATTAAAGAAAATGTTACAAGGCCTGGTGTTTATCACAGGGTAAGTCCTTAATAAATGGTACCACTTTTAAAAAACTTAAGACTGTAGTCTTGCAGTCTTGCCAGTTTGCAGTCTTGCCAGTTTAATCCCCAACATACCAAATAGTCCCCTTAGTCTGACAGGAGTGATTCCTGAGTGCAGAGCCAGGAATGGCTCCTGAGTAACACAGGGTATAGCTCAAAACCAAGTAAATAAATGTCAGGTTTTACAGTAAAACCAAGATGATCACTTTTAGCTCAGCCTTTTAAAAGTCAGTAGTGAAAAAAGTTCAGTCTACAAGGTATGAATCATACCAGGTTGTTGGGCTCCCATACCAGCTCAGTCATTCACTATGACATAAGGCTAATGGAGTAACTTGATGAAAACATGACAAAAATAGTATTGTAGCCATTATTGTAAAGATTTAGTCAATGTAAATGTTTAAAGGTAAACTTATATTTATATAATAGTCACTAGAAAAGTATAGATATCCTTCCTGTTATTTGTACTAAAATGAAAAAGAAGAAATAAAACATTAACTCCACACCCACTAGCAAAGAAAAAAATCACTGTGCTTTCTGTTTCAAGGGCTAAACACGATGGTGTTTTCTCAGGAGCTCTAGAGATAATCATTTTGTGCAGATGTGAAAACAGGTTCTAAGTGTCAAATCTTCTGAGTTTAAATTCCTGCTATACTGCTTCTTAGCTATACTACTACAACTGAATAATTTACAATTATTTGTGATTCTGTGTTCTCACCCTTGAGATAACAATATTAATAGTTTCTCCCTTCATAAGGCTATTGCAAAGGTTGACAGAACTAATTCATTTTCAAGTGTACATGGTAAAAGAATCCCATAATCCTCTTATTAGTTTTTATTGTTGGAAAAGTTGAATATTTATTGTTTCATCCATTCTGAACAGATTGCTGCTTTAAGAACATTTTATAAACAGCAGCCAGACAGGTTTTCTCTTCAACCTGTACTCCCTACCTTCAGAGGTCACATTAGTCCCTAATATTGTGCAATGCTAATACCACCGCACTTTTTCTATAATATGCTGGGGCAATGAGAAATAGTTGAGGTCATAAATTGATTTCTCCCTTAAGAAGAAAAAGTTTGGGCCCGGAGAGATAGCACAGCGGCGTTTGCCTTGCAAGCAGCTGATCTAGGACCAAAGGTGGTTGGTTCGAATCCCTGTGTCCCCGTGCCTGCCAGGAGTTATTTCTGAGCAGACAGCCAGGAATAACCCCTGAGCACCGCCGGGTGTGGCCCAAAAACCAAAAAAAAAAAAAAAAAAAAAAAAAAGAAGAAGAAGAAGAAGAAAAAGTTTAATTGTTTTTGTTTGTTTTAGGGTCACACTTGGCAGCGCTCAGGGGTTTCTCCTGGATCTACACTCAGAAATCGCTCCTGGCAGGCTTGGGGGACCATGTGGGGTGCCGGGATTCAAACCACCGTCCTTCTGTATGCAAGGCAAACGCCCTGCCTCCATGCTATCTCCAGCCCCGAAAAAGTTTAATTTAACTAGATGTCTCTGAGAAATTTAAAATGCATGATACAAGGCTGAAAAAATACATAACGGTGGGACCTCATGATAGCGCAGCAGTAGGGTGTTCGCCTTGCATGCGGCTGACCCAGAACAGACCTGAGTTCTATTCCTGGCATCCCATATCGTCTCCCTAGCCAGGAGCAATTTCTGAGCGCATAGCCAGAAGTAACCCCTGAGCGTCATTGGGTGTGACCAAAACCAAAAGAAAGAAGAAGAAAGAAAGAAAGAAAGAAAGAAAGAAAGAAAGAAAGAAAGAAAGAAAGAAAGAAAGAAGAAGAAAGAAAGAAAGAAAGAAAGAAAGAAAGATAAGGACGAAAGAATGAAAGAAAAAATAGAAGGAAGAAAAAAGGAAGTAAAAGAAAGAAAGAAAGAAAGAAAGAAAGAAAGATAAGAAAGAAAGAAAGAGAAAGAAGAAAGAAGAAAGAAAGAAAGAAGAAAGAAATAATGGTCTGGAGAATATTGTATAAACAAGGCTCAGCATTGATTTTTGGGCACTGCAAGGACCCCAGAGGACTGCTAGAAGTAGCCTCAAACACATGATACATGAAAGTTCCTACACTGTTTTTCAATAAGGGTTAGACTCAACATTCCTATATTTGCTTTGCTGGGCATTCTGTCAAATTAATTATCTCCAAGTGAAATAGCCTTACTAGGCTAACTTAAAGGACAAATAAAAAATTTTCACCAAAATATCATGGTTTTCACTGCAAAGCCATTTATGTTTGCCAAAAACAAGTTCAGTTGCACCTATGGCGTTTCCTCTTGGAGTGTGTTACTGAACTACCTCTTCCCAGCACAGACAGATGATGGGGAACCTGGGAGGAGAAATGATGTCTTAGATCAGGTTCCACAGCACACCCACCCACCCAGAGTCAGTGTCTCTGCCAGAGTCACTCAAAGTTAAGGAAGGGCTCTTGTGTGACTCTGGAGAAAAGTGAGGTTAAAATAAAAAGGAGTCCACCCCCCACTCTGAGATTTTTCAAGTTTCTCTGACCCTGAGAATTGAGCCTGAAGCCAAACAAGTTCACCCAGCCAACCCACCAACCTGCTGCCAGTACTGCATGACCTGCCCATGATTCTTCCTCAGCTGCTCTATCTGAGCAATTTTCTCGTAGAGGCTAACCAGATCCGATGTCTTATCACCCTTAGCAGTAATTACATTATCAATTGCTTTTTCAAAGTATGCCAGAGCTAGATCCAACTTTTGGGTGGCCAAGGAGGCTCTGCAAGGAAAAGGACAAAGCCAGAAAGTCACTGAGAGGTCACGTGCTTTTCACCAAAGGAACTGATTCTTATAACTAAATAGTTTGGCCCAATCACTTGAGTAGTTGGCTTAAAATTCAGCTTTGCTATAAACAAACTTCTACTGACCTGCATTTTACTCAACAGATTCTACTATCTACCACTTATCGAGGCCATTAATATGTCAAGTTATCGTCTTATAAAAATAGCAAATGGAAAAAATGCTTATAAAATAAGCAAAATGGAACTACTTTTAGCAGTTCACAAAAAAGAATAATTTACTCCAAAACAAAATTTTTACTACCTCTGGCTCCCTCTTTTTCATTTTTTTTCTTTGACTAGTTTGATTTAGTTTGGTTTGTTCCACCTCAGTTAAAAATGACAGGAGATAGCACAGCGGCGTTTGCCTTGCAAGCAGCCGATCCAGGACCAAAGGTGCTTGGTTCGAATCCCGGTGTCCCATATGGTCCCCCGTGCCTGCCAGGAGCTATTTCTGAGCAGACAGCCAGGAGTAACCCCTGAGTACCGCCGGGTGTGGCCCAAAAACCAAAAACCAAAAAAAAAAAAAATGACAGGAGACAGAGAACATTGCAAATAATCTTCTTCAAAAGGGTAGAGTTAAACAAATTATAGCATGTCATTTAAAAATACCCAGACATTTAAAAATTATGTCTAATTTTAGGCTAATATGGGGAAAAATTAAAATGTGCAAAGTTAAAAATTTATAAATGGTACTTAGCTACAGATAATACTGCTAAAAGCAGTTAAGTTTGGATAGTTATTTTGCAATTGGCTATTTTCTTTTTTACATTTATATTTTTCTAAAACAAAATGATGGATATATATATATTTTTAATGAGAATAAAATAGAACTTCATTAAGGTTTGTCTTTCCAGAGACAACAAGGTTGTGAAGAGCCTAAGAATATGGGTAGTTAATGGTTTGTTTTCATAGTTATTATATTTGAGGTCAATTCGAGAAGACTATATTTCCATATAATATAAAAGAAAGTTAAGAATACCTGAACTACCAGGTTATCATAATATCAGATGACATATTAAGTGTAAAATCATCTAACATATAGAAGACATACAATATTTATTACTTGCCCCCACATTTGCATTTCTATGTTGAATTAAAAGTGTATATGGGACCAAAGAATGTCTAGGGGGTCAGACTTCCTTGCCTTGCATAATGGGCAGACCCCCAGTTCAATCCATGGCACAACGTAAGTATGACTCAAAACCCTTCTCAAAAGTGTATGTGTAGGGGCCGGAGAAATGGCATGGGAGGTAGAGCATTTGCCTTTTCATGCAGAAAGACGATTGGTTCGAACCCCAGCATCCCATATGATACCCTGAGACCTGCCTAGGAGCGATTTCTGAGCATAGAGCAGGAGTACCCCCTGAGCACTACCGGGTGTGACCCAAAAACCAAAAAAAAAAAAAAATGTGGATGTGTATATAGAATTTTATAAGAAATTCCACAATAGTTGAAATCTATTTTAAGATGATTATTTAACTCTAAACTCCTTTGAAAGATTAGAATTAACAAAAGAGCATTCTTGCAGGTAATCTAATTCTTTACAAAAGTGTGTTCAATCAGACTACTACTTCCTTTGACTGTAAGGACACAAAGTATAGACTGAAAGTGCCTCTCAAGAATTTGTTGGGATGGGTGGGGGGCCAAGCAGTGGCGCAAGCGGTAAGACGTCTGCCTTGTGCGCGCTAGCCTAGGACGGACCATGGTTTGATCCCCTGGCGTCTCATATGGTCCCCCAAGCCAGGAGCAATTTCTGAGCGCATAGCCAGGAGTAACCCCTGAGTGTCACCCTTGTGTGGCTCATAAAAAAAGAAAGAAAGAAAGAAAGAAAGAAAGAAAGGAAAGAAGAAGAAAGAAAGAAAGAAAGAAAGAAAGAAGAAAGAAAGAAAGAAAGAAAGAAAGAAAGAAAGAAAGAAAGAAAGAAAGAAAGAAAGAAAGAAAGGAAAGAAAGAAAGAAAGAAAGAGAAATAAAAGAGAGAGAGAGAGAAAGAAAGAAAGAAAGAAAGAAAGAAAACAACCAAAAACACAAACAAACAAACAAACAAACAAACAAAAGAATTTGTTGGGAGATGTTAGCCTAAACTATCTTGCCTTCTTTTCCTACCTCTAAAGTGGTCTGAGACACTTGCCCTTATTAGATTTTATCTGAAATAGTAAGAAATAGATTTGTATGACTCCAATTACAATGCTAGTTCTACCACCTTGCAGTCCTGTTATTTTGATGTACTTAAATCTTAGTCTTAATTTTCTCATCTTAAATAAAATTACCCATTTCACGGGCTTCTGGAAAAGTATAAAGAAAATTAGTTAAGGCACCTACAATTGGTATATAGGATGAACTTATACTTAGTAAATATTTTTTCTGTAAACATACCTTTACTTAGAAAAAATACATTCACAAAATAGGTGTCACTAAATAATTTGGACTGAACAAAACTAGGCACTAGTGTGTGTTCTGAAATGGCAAGAAGTCTCTTACTTAAGACACAAAAACTTGAGCCACTGTCAGATGTGAGAACTGTAAGCATTCACTAGAGTCTAATTCATGGTTTGGTGGACCCAAGTCCATGGTGTGATTTAGCTCCAGAGCAGCGTTTCTCAGTCTTTTTCTCTCTTTGGCCACCTTCTGACGTGTTTCCTTCCTGTAGCCTTCTCTTACTGGCTGGCTCCTAGGTCTCATGCTGCATACACACCCATTTATGTAGATGTTCCTTCCTTAAAATATCGTGGATGTCCACAGGGGGGCACAAGGCCCTCAGTTAAGAAGTGCTCTTTTAGGGGTTGAAGCAATAGCGCAGTGGTAGGGCATTGCATGCACCTTGCATGTGGCCAATATGGGATGAATTGGGTTCATTCCTCAACATCCCATATGGTCCCCCAAGCCTACCAGGAGCGATTTCTGAGTGCAGAGCCAGGAGTAACCCCTGAGCACCGCTGGTGTGGCCCAATGCCCTACATATCCCCCACAAATGCACCTTTTGACAGTAGAGTAGGGTCCTGCCCCAAAACACTCCTGATTTCTGGTCTCGTGGTATGACAAGAAGCAGGCATCAACCATCCTCTACTGTGCTATCTACTCCCAGCTTGGACGCAGATGGTTTTCAAAGATATAAAGATATCTGATGGGGCCGGCGAGGTGGCACTAGAGGCAAGGTGTTCTGCCTTGCAAGCGCTAGCCAAGGAAAGGACCACGGTTCGATCCCCCCGGCGTCCCATATGGTCCCCCCAAGCCAGGGGCAATTTCTGAGTCGAGCAGCAGAAGTAACCCCTGAGCATCTAACGGGTGTGGCCTGAAATACCAAAAAAAAAAAAAAGATATCTGAACAAGTCTAGGAAGCAGTATTACACCCCCCGCACCCCCCCATTAGTAATCTGATAAAGCCTACCTTTCACATCTGAATATGCTCATACTTGGAGGCTCTTAAACTCAACGCAAAATAGTAAAATCTTGTTCTGACTGGAACAAGCTCCCTGAACTTCCATCTTGAACCCACACAGAAGAAAACTTCCCTGTAAAATAATCCTGTACACATCTTTGAGGCCTCCCCAAGTTAGTCATTAGAGCTTCTTTCCTCGCCTTTTAAGAAGTCACAATGGACAAAAGTGGCAATTACCTTTAAAAAAATAATTCTTGAATGGATTTGAGAGGCAGTGTAAGGAAACAGTCTCTGCTTGGGAATTCAATCATGGATTCCACCCTAACATGATGGTTTCATCTGTTATTCCAGTGCCCGTGCTCTCAGAAGAAACTCAGAGGAAACAGTTGTACTCAGAGGGCCATAGTCTAGAAATCCCATCTCACTGTTTATGTTTGATGAATACAAGACTTTTGTAATATTATTTAGGGGACTTGGGTATGAAGTGGGATTGTTGTTATTGTTTGTTTTGTTTTGCTCTAAACATTTTTGTCCCCTGATACAAAGTAGTCATACAATCCTATGCCTCATTTATAAAAACTTGAGCTTCTCCAAGTTTTTTCCTTTTTTTTTTTTTTTGGTTCTTGGGATCACACTCAGGGGTGCTCAGGGTTAGTTCTAGGCACAGTGGGGGATCACTTAGTGTTGGGGATTGAAACCCAGGGTGTGTTCGAGTACTCCTTGGCTCTCTAATCATAGGTCTTACCTGCCCAATGCAATAATGAGATCATTTTCTGAGACTCGAAATTCACAGCTGCTTCTTTGGTAGAATTCTCGCAGCTCCTTCATGTGTCTCTCCGCCTTCTGTAGGTGAACATAAGCCTCTCGGCCAGTGAAGCTGTCAAGGAAAACTCAGCCCCCCCAAACTCCAAACCCCAGGATGGCAATGGATAAACTAATGAAAAGACTACTTGAGGAAACAAAGGTACTTGAAAATACCTTTTCCCTCTGTTCTCTCTCTCCACATCAGGATGCTATCAGAGAAGGGAGAAATGTTTGGAAAAGGAACAGACCTTGGATTCCTTGGGCAGTGCCTGAGCCCAGGGGAAGGGTGGTGGTGGTGGTGAGCCTTCAGAAGATGTGAATAGAAACTATAACTTACACTAGATTTTCTCTAGAGGTATTTTGTGTGACTACAGTTACTCATGTTTTCCCAGGTTGGTTTCTACGAATGGTAGAAAAGAGGAACTGAATAAGCTGAAAGGGACTTTCTAGGCCCTCTAGCAATACCAGGCATAAAACCCCCTTTATTTCCAAATATCCTGCTATTTCCCACAATGTTAATAATACAAAAATGGATATCAGAGAAAGGCCACATATAAGATGTTTTTCCAGCTGAGCAGTAGGACCAAAAACGTAGCAAGGTAAGAGCAGACACCGGGCCACAAGGTTTTTCCCAGAGTGTTCCTGAATGCTCACAACCCCCTATTGCATGTCTGGGTCGAGATGGTACCACAGGGCTATACCAGATTACAGGCCTTTTGTAGAAAAGCACATAGACAGCCTCCTTCTGAAGTCACTCTAGTGAGTGACTACTTCTATTTTGCTTGGCCTCCAGCTTCATAGGCTATATTCACAGCAGACTTTCAGGAACATAAAATGATAAGAGTCCATTAAATCTGAAGTTTTTTTTTCTTTTTCGGTTTTGATGCTCAGGGGTTACTCCTGGCTAAGCACCCAGAAATCGCCCCTGGCTTGGGGGGACCAAATGGGACGCCGGGTCCTTTCTTGGCGAGCTCTTGCAAGGCAGGTACCTTAACTCTAGCGCCACCTTGCCAGCCCCAAGTCAGAAGTTTGATACTACAAAAAAGTTTTGTGGGAGCTTTAAAAATCACAGTGAATAGATATTCACCAGATATACTTGTTCAAAATCTCTGGGGTAAGACAGCAGTAAGTCTCTTTCTGTCTTTTCCTATATCCCTCTTTAACACTCTTTTAGATTGAAGTACACTTTGTGCACACTGCTTGCACCTTGCTCTGTGCTCATGTATCTCTCCTGGCAATGCTCAGAGCACCATATGTGATGCCAAAGATAAAATCTGATTGGCCACAAGCAGGTAAGTAAGTACCCTACCCATTGTACTATCTCTCCAGCCCTCCTGCCTTTTTCTGTCTTTGATTTTTGGGTCACACCCAGTAGTGCTCAGGGTCAACTTCTGGCTCTGCAAGAGACCTCCCCACTGTACTATGTCTCAGGCCCTTCTGCCTCTTTACTTTTTGAGAGTCTCTGCTGGCATTCTTCAGTACAGCTCTACATGGCTTGATGGTTCAAAGCTTGGGTTAGTGGAGCCAGAGCGATAGCACTGTGAGTAGGGCACTTGCCTTGCACATGGACCACCTGGGTTTGATCCCTGGCATCCCATATGGTCCTCTAAGCTTACCAGTAGTAATTTCTGAGTGCAGAGCCAGGAGTAACCATGAGTACTATTGGGTATGGCCCAACCCCCCCCCAAAAAAAAAAAACCCTCAGTCTCGTGATGCAGTATATGCTGGCCCAATGATGCTGGGAGACATGAAGAATATACCCAGCTGTACTCAAGGGGGCCATACACTGCTGGAGATGAAATTCAGGGCCTCACATGCTAGGCATGAGCTCTACCACTAATACCATCTCTTTGGCTCCAGTGGTAATTCTTCCAGTACTCCCAAAGGGTTTCCAATGTAGAACTTAATTTGAGATAGTGCTTTAAATTCCAATCCATACCCTCACTGCTTAATTGACTTTCTTGGGTATTCAGTGAAGGTCATAGCAAAATAAGAGACATTTCAAATATAAGGTGAAGTATCCCCAGGGATCTCCCAAGAAAAAAATCAAGGTGATTTTTTATATGAAAATTTAGTGTTTTAGATGAAAATCAGACACCGTGGTGGCGGGATTGGTCCGGAACCACTGTATGTCTGAAACCTAACTATGAAGACTTTTTAAATCACAATTATTTCAATAAAATTAATAAATAAAATCAGAGGTTGTGAAGAGGCTGGGTGCAGAAATGGATCTCCAGCACCTTCCCTGGTTCCACCCTGCCCCCTCCTATGAAAGGGGACCCCTTGGGCCTATGTCTGAGGCCCTCTCATTGAACCTCTTTAGGAAAGCAGGATATTGATTCAGTAAGAGCCAGGAGACTCCCAGCGTATAGTGGATCATAACTAGAGTTTCCAGGATTTCCTTTTTCTCCTTGTCTGACGTGATGCTTCCCTTCCAGGTCAGCAATATACTCTTGGCAGACTCTGCATGTTTCTTGGCCTGAGAGGGGAGTCCTGGGGAGATTAGAGGGAGGGTGGCAAGAAATAAAACACTTGAAAGAGTAGACTTCAGTCAAAGACATTCCAGGGAAGGGAAGGAAGTCGGCCCTGTGGTCCACAGACTGGAAGGTCTATAGTCTTTGTTTCCAAAACTGGCTGTGCATCAGGATTATCTGGAATGCTTGCAGTGAATATAGATTCCTGGTCCCTGTCCCAGACCTACTGACTTGGAATCTCTAGAGGACTGGAGTCTATCTCCATTCTTAGGAATGGAGGCATCTCTATTTTAAATTAATTCCACAAGTGCTTCAGTGGCATCGTCCCAGCTCTTGCCTGTGGAACTTTGTTTGGAAGTCACTGACAGAGACAGACGTGGGAGCTGTGTGACCTGATTCCACCACTAACACCACGCGAACTTCCAACCCCCAAAGCTTCTCGATCTGCCACATGTAGAATGACAATAATTCTTGACAATATGTGGAGACAGTCCAAAACAAAATATGTTATGCCACAGAGACCTACGCTTTGAGTTTTCTGGAAAAGGAATCTATAAATATAAAAGCTTTATAAATACAATCATTTCCATCTGGGGAACTTTTCAATCCCAGATGAAGCTGGCAATGCTAATTGGTCACACACACACACACACACACACACACACACACACACACACACACACACAATCTAGTTTTTAAATGCAAGGAAGCCCCCTAAGATGAAGAGAAATAAATGCCAAACCCCAGTTAGATGGAAATCAAAGCTTGTTTCTCTTGTCCTCTAACCCAAGGCTGGCATTCCTAAGTATACCCTGGAACTTCTGATAATTGGCCCATTTAACAGTGGTAGACTTGAAAATATCTTATAGAACTATTTCCCCAGTGCAGTTAATGTCTAGCATTCTTTGATAGGCAAGAACAGCAACAGAGAAAATACTGGTAGTAGAGAAATTGTTGTTCTATTGCTATCCTGATCTGAGCAGGATTATAGTCATAGTGTTCCTCTTTCTTATTGCAGTACCTCTGGCCCTGCCAAAAGACACATAGGACCCAGATTCTTACAATGCCCCTAATATGTAACTGTCTGGAGCCTGGTGTCACAGCAAAAGTAGTCACTCTTAACTGGGCCTTCCCTTTGGTGCCTGCAGCTCTCATGTGTTCTAGATATGCAAAACATTCAAGTCATTTGTGACATGACTAGAACAAGTCTACAGAGTCTCAGTCTCAGGAGTATATCTAAACATGCCTGTTACCCAGGTTTCATATGATGAAAAAAGTGTGGTAAAAAGAGGGTTGTGTCCAAAGTTACCAGACAATAGTGACCCTTCAATCGCACCACACACCATAAACACACTTCTCTTATTTCTTTTGCATATTATTGGACCTTATTTCCCATAGGATGGCTCCTAAGCTCTGAGGGGAGAAGCAAGAAGGCACCACATACAAAAGCCAACTCTTCTATGAATGTAGGGTGTGTGACGTGTGAGGAACACACTGAGGAACACAGAGGGAGTGAGTTTCTTATACAGGAAGTAGATCCATTATCTGCTGGAAGAATCAAACAAATTTAAACAGATGAAGAAGATTGAGAAAATGTTTGTGTTTAGGAGTCAACCTGAGGTCATCAAGACAGTAAATGTTCATGTGTTCACACTGGTAGGGTCAGGTTGAGAGACCATAGGAAGACTCTGAGGAGACAGATTTAACAGTAGGGGAGGTTCAACGGTAAAGCCACAGGAATATGAAATAGGTTCAAAGTTTTCTGGCCAAAATGAGAAGTTAGATAAAATCTTTTAGGTGTCAGTATTTTTTTGGTGGCGGGAGTTTGTGGGGTCACAACCGGTAGTACTCAAGGATCACTCCTGGCTCTATGCTCAGAAATTGCTCCTGGCAGGCTCGGGGGATCATATGGGATGCCAGGATTTGAACCACTGTCCTTCTGCATACAAGACAAACACCTGCCTTCATGCTATCTCTCCGGCCCCAGGTGTCAGTCTTTTAAGATCTTGAGGAAGTTAGTGGCAACAGAAAGCAAGGGTATTGAATTAGTAAAGTCTTTAAAAATTTAAAACTTTGGGGCCAGAGAGATAGGTTCTACACTCAAGAATTACTCCTGGGTGGTGCTTGGGGGACTATACAGATTTCCAGGGATCAAACCAGATCAGTTGCATGCAAGGCAAGCATCCTATAGCTATTATTTCTATTTCTCTGGCCCTAAATATAACTACTTTTTTTTTGGTTTTATGGGCCACACCCAGTGGTGTTCAGGGATTATTCCTGGCTCTGCACTCAGAAATCACTCCTGGCAGGCTTGGGGCACCATTTGAGATGCTGGGAGTCGAACCACTGTCAGACCTAGGTCGGCCATGTGCAAGGCAAATGCCCTACTGCTGTGCTATCTCTTCGGCCCCTAGAACTACTTTTATATTTTAAAAAATATAACCTTTGTTGTGTATGTAAATATTTTGGGGGATTACTATGTTGCTCACCCTAATCTGATTAGGTGATTGTGCCCTACCCTAGGGTGTGACCTGGCATTCTGCCCCCACCCTAGGGTAGGACCTGATTCTGCTTCCACCATTGGTTGGTATCTGATCCCACCATTGGGTGGGACCTGACTCTGGACTATAAGAGCAAGGGTCTGTGGAAGGCGAGAGCTTTTTGCTGGCTGGAACTGAATCTGAGTCTTTGGACTTCAGTTTTGTCCATCCGAATAAAGCAAATATTTCCACGAGCCTGATTGTCTGCGAGCTGTTTACCCGCCGTTTCACCTCAGAACCGTGGGCTAGACAGGGTGGCAGACGCGTGCTCCGAGCTGGAAGAAAAGGGCCTCATTCTCCATCCCTCCATCAGTCAACCTCTTCAGGGGCTGACCTGCTACAAACCTTGTGATGAAATTTTTTGAATTTCCTATATGAAAGAAATTTGATTCATAAAGGGATCATGAATGTTAGTAATACTTTGGAATATATTCACCTGATTTTTTTCAATAATGCCTCTTTTTTTTATACAAAAAAAAAAGCCACTCTTTACATGGATATATGTCTAAGATTTCTTTTCTCTATCCATGGAGGATGCTCAGGTTGGTGATCTCTCCCATTTCCAGGGCAACCTTCCCTATTCCAACATCTACTTTAAGACCAAGTCATTTTTCATCCCAGGCCCTTCCAAGCCAAGTATCTCAGCCTTCCCTCTAAGCAAGTAATGTAGACAATGCAGACGTGAAAACATTGCAACAAGACTTTGCTGGAAAATGAGATTCAAAATCTACAAGGAGATATAAACTGGAGAAGAGGTCTTTCTTTCCTACTAATCAATAGATCATTTTTCTGCAGTTGAATACACCATAGATGTCTTCGTTCTGATGCGGACAGAAAGATTCTGATCACAACTTATACAAGCTTTGTTTTTAAAAGAGGGAGGTTGCCACTCCCACAGTTACTTTGAAGAACTGAGAAGTTTTAGGGATCAAATTTGTACATGTAAGGTAAATGCTCAACCACTTAAATTCTCTCCCTCATCCAAATACCCAGTCGTGGAGATCTCTGACATCATCAATGTTCAAGACGCTAGTTATTAAGAGAACAGTCTTGAGGCAGAATTCCCAGCTTTAGATATGGCTTAATCACTTATTATCCACATGGCCTTGAATATGGACTATTGAACAAGTTCTGTAAATCATCTGTGCTGCCATTCTTTCACCTACAAAATTCTAATGAAAAACACCTTCTACCTTGGAGGGCTGTTTGCAAGGATTAATTTGATGAAGGCATGAAAAGGGATTAAACTGTGCCTGGCACAGAAGAATAAAACAAGTTTGAATAAGTATTAGTTATTAATCATCACCTTATAATCATATAATCAAGGTCCATTATTCTTAAATAATTTATTACATGTGTCTTGATTGTGGAGGCTTTTAAACAGACCTTACAGGATTTCTACAAAAGGTTGCCTTTTCAAATGCAAACTCACTTCAGAGGTGTTTTGGCCTTCCTGTAGATCACCTGGATTTTACCATTTTCTGCTGTTTCTAATATCAGGTTTTTTGTTTTGCCTTTTACCAACTGGAGAAATGGGCAGTGTTCCTAACTTAAGCTTCTTTTCCTGTCTTTTGCAACACTTACAATAGAGCACAGAATACCTGGCAGGCTTCCAGTAACAACAAGCCTTAGGATTTATTGCTTCATTAATAATAAGCAAAATGTTAGGAAATGGTTTGTCCATGGTACTGCTTTCTCCTTCTCGAATACTTGCAATAGTTCCACCTCCTGGTGACAACCACTCTGGGGTCATAGGCTTGTCCTTTCCCAGCCATTGGAGCACAGGGCTCATTAGGGCTTAGCCACTGAGTCATCTTGGCACATTTACTTGATTTGAATATAGGCCTTTTGGAAATTGGGGTGAAATATGTCTGGATGAGGTTGATAAATGGTACATTTAAGGGAGGTGCTGTTGAAGATTGCTCTTCAATCCAAGTAGGATTTGTAGGGGGAAAGATGGCAATTTTTCTTAGTATAAAAGGCACAGGCCAAAATATGGAAGTAGGAAAGTATGTACATTTGGAAAGCTCTAAGCAGCCCTGTTTAGCTACAGTTAACATGGGAAAGGAAGATGCATTGGGCAGACCAGGGTGGGTTTGGAATACTGGATCAAGAATTTGTGATTTATTTGGTAGGCAAGGAGGAGTGCTGGAGATTTTTCAATCAGGAGGATAAATAAATCAGAGGTTTCTTTTGGAAAGATTAATTCAGCAATGATAGCTCAAATGGAGCTTAGTCATCTAGGTGTGAAACGAGGCTAGTGACAGGGGGAATGTGTGAGAAACAAAGGATTTAAGAGTCTGAAGGACAGATTGATTTATCTTTCAAACCAGAAATCCTACTTCTATACTTCTCTCCTACAGACACGCATATAAAATACCATGTGGCTAAGATTAATCTTTGCAGTGTTGTTTATGAGAGTAAAAGACTAAAAACATTTAAATGTGCTCACTAGAGAAATGGCATACACAGTGGGATCTCAGCAGCTTTAAAATAGGAAAGAAAGCCTAGATGCTGCTTGGGAAAGAGCTCATCTGTAGGCCAAAAGGAATGTACAGAACAGAACTGTGCTTTTATTCTGCTTCTGGTGTGAGAAGGAAGGCAAAAGAATTGAGAATTCTAGCTTATACTTACATAAAGAAACAAAGGGGAGGTAAAGAATGTGACTTAGTGGCAGAGCACTTTCTTTTCATGTGTGAGCTCCTGGGTTCATAGTTCCCAAAGGACTTCCAGGATCAACCTTTGAGCACAAAGCTATGGGAGCAGTCCCTGAACACAACACACTGTGTCCTAAAACTCCAAAAAATAAGTAAATAAAATAAGACTTAATTATGTAAAACAAACTAACAGGGGTTGAGACATGAATTTTGAATTGCAATGAAATAATCCACTAGCACATTCTTCTAGGTACTACGAATTTGGGACCAGAATTTGAGAGAGCAAAACTATTGTCATGGGTGGGAGGGACTATTTGAGACCAGAAGTGGGAAAGCAATGGAAAATAATAATCAATGAGAAAAAAAATAAGAAAAGGACATAATGAAAATGACAGAATTTAGGAGAATAATGAAAGAAAAACAAAGACCCTAGGAAAAATTAATTAGTGAGGAACATGTTAATATCTTGGTGAACCTGGTTAGTGTAGTGCCTGGGGAGCCTGGAGATGACTATGTAGTTCAGAATATCCACTGATGCTGTGAGATGGTCACCCAGAAGCTCAAACTGAATTTTATATAAATTTTGGGGACCCTGGGAGATCAGTTTCTAACTCCAGGCAGGGCTGTCGACTGGACTCAACCAATACAGTAAAAGGAAGAAGGCCAAATATTTGGGGAGCTAGAGGCAACACAGAAGTCACAGCTGCTATTAGGCACCCAGGCAGACCTTAGCAGTGAGACCAAAGAAACTAGAGGTTTTAAAGACAGAACAGGCTGGAGCAGATAGGGTAGGTAGGGCATTTATTTGCTTTGGATCCGGCTGACTTGGGTTTGATCCCCAGCACTTAATATGGTCCCCCAAGGTAAGAGCACCATAACCAAGCATGTGTGGGACTCCCCTATCATCACAATAAATCACCAACAGAGGGGAAAAAGGGAAAAAAGGAAAAAAATAAACCAAATCCATAGCCTTGGTGTGTTTTATATTGGCCTATGCCTGTATGTAACTCACCTTCCAGAGGAGGTTTAAGTTCTTGAAGGTAAAATAAGAGCTTTTAGCTTCTATTTTCCCCAAATGCTTTTCATGACATTACACATATGCAAGTTACTCACCAAATACCCACAGGAAAACTGCTTATTGAGAGGAACCAGCTTTTTGGCCACATCCCCAGGCTCCAATTCTGGGAAACTCAGAGGGAAGTGAGGCAAGCAGGTCTGATGGCTATAAAACACGCACATGTGTAGCGAGGCATGAACACACTCAGAAACACATCCCGCCCACACAGAAGGCCGGCTCATAAATTCTTTCCATTTCAAAGCAACTGAAGATTAATGACAACAGAACTAAGTGGAGCTCAGCAAGCACTTCAATCTCTTGAAGATTTAAGTTTTCAAAGTTTTAATTGTTTCATTCCATGATCTATAGGCAAGCTAAGTGAACATCTTTACAGACCTGAAAGGTGAAACACCAGGATGTTCATGAGGAAGAACAAGATCATCCTTTACTCTGGTGAAACACAAGTTTTGGTTGCAGACACAAGGTCTCGCAAGATCAAGCCCTGTTCTACACTGTGGGCACTTTGTCTAATAAAAAATTATTACATTACATTATGTTACATTACAACTAGATAATAGAAAATCTTCCTTTAGAGAGGAAAACTTGTTTTCCTTCCCACCTTTCAACAGGAATGTGCTTCTTCATTTAGGTAAAGACTGTATAAGGGGAAAACGATGTGCTCCCACCATTGATTGTAACATGAATTCCCCACTTACCTTTACTTTATATAAATAGATTATTCCAATCTAATTAGAAAAGTAAAAATCAAAATTTGTCATAATTCATGGAAGCCTGATTTCAGAAAAGGAGGACCAAAAACTAGAGCAATATTACAGCAGATAGTGCATTGCCTTGCACGTGGCTAAATTGGGTTTGATCCCAGGCACTACAAACAGTCCTGCAAGGTGCCAGGAGTGATTCCTAAACTCAGAGCCAAGAGTATGCCCTCAGTATTACTAAGAATGGCTGAAAAAAAATAAATAAAAAGAGAAGGGGCAACCTCTGTCCATAAACCCACTGTAGTAATTGGGAATGGGTAGTGGAAGTGAAACCAGCAAGGAAATAAATGAACCAGTACCAGCCAAGACCAAGGGAGAAGTCAGGGCTACAAAAATAAGTGCTTCACAAAGCTCAACAGCAAAAGCCCAACAACAACATGTCACATTCTCACACATACATATACACATACACATATACACACTTCTGCCTTACATGAATACTCTTATTGGAAGATAATGAGATAATAAACTACCTAGTCTTCACTTGTACTTTTCCAACTAATCCAATTCATCCTTCATCTTCCCAAGCCACAACATAATTCTATTAGGCCACTGTTCTCACTCAAAGCCTTTTAAGAACTCCCAAACAACTCTGATACCTGGACCACAATTAACTTTCTGTTCTGTCACCAGGCTTGACCTGTCTGTACCAAGCTATCAAATATTCAGTCTTATCTCTTGTGTTCAAAGAGAATTTTAGGTAAAGGAATTTCATATAGAATGCTCATCTCTTGCTTCTCACTCCTCAGATCAATGTACATGGAGGGACAAATTCTATTCTTGGCCACTGTCCTTAGAATCTACTTGACAAACTTGAATTTATACTTCAAAAATAAGACAAATGCCATCTCTTCTCTCTGTATATCATAATCTCTCTTCTTGCTTCTCCAATAACAGAACAACTGGTATAGCTCTCCTGTGTCTCCCAGAATTTTGCTTATGCTTCTCTTATGATGCCTTTGTCAAGACCCCTATAAGGTTTCAGAAAACCTAGTAGTTTAATGGCACTAGGCTTATCAAAGGAGCTCTCTCCCTATTAAGTGGCACACCACTAGGTTCGACTTATCACCTAGGAAAAAGTTTGAGGACATTATTCACAGAGTTTCCAAGTGAGGGAAGATGTAGCCCCACTAGGGGAAGGTTTTGTTTTGCCTGAACCCTTCCTGGTGCCAGTTACATCTCAGATGGGAGATTTTATCAATATTGAGACCTTCTCCTTAGCGATGTCAGCTATTTTTTTTTATCACATATGGCAGTGGTTAGGGGTTTCTCCTGGCTCTAAACCCAGAGATTACTCCTGGCAGGCTTGAGAAATCATATGGGATACCAGGGATCCAATCCAATTGACCACATGCAAGGCAAATGCCCTACCTGCTATACCAGTGCCAGTCCCTGCCAAGTCAACTTTGTCCCAAAACACAATAGTTACATTCTTAAAAGCAGAAAAGAACTTTATTGTGGCCCCACTTTCATTCACAGTATCTGTCTAAAATATCAACCTCTCATATCAAGGCACAAAAGCAGCCAATGAATCTAAATAATATTTAAAATACAAATTCTGTCTGGGAGATGATGCAAAAGCACAGCAGCTGCATATGGGAGCTCCAGGTTCAGAATATAACATAGAATTGTATCATAATTCCCATATGATAAGTGCAAAAACATGAATCCAAGGACCCTAATGAAGATTTCAGTGACTCAAGTGCCTGACTTTCAAGTGTGGATCATGAAATCGATCCTCAAATTATCACTCAGGTTACTAATTGATTACAATTTTGACTGTGTTGTCTGTGATCTCAGCATTGTAAGCGATTTCTGGCCATGGTTGGTCAGGTGTGTGTGTGCAAATGACTAAAGGGTTAAAGATGTATGGCAAACACAATCATCAGGAATGTGACTCCTGGTAAGTACACGTTAGTATTCTAGCACCCACCTTCACCTCTCAGAAAGCACTAGAGTCAGAATATTCACAAACGCCATAACTAGATAAGTGTTACCCCCTGCTTAGTGACAACAAAGTGCATATAGTCAACATAACAATGTCAACAGAGTAAGGTTAAGTGGGGAAAACCCACTTACCAGTCCTCTATAAGTCTGTCTCCATCGTCATTCTCTATAGACTCTTCCTGTCTCACAGTCTGTACTGGGAAGTTTCCTAGCTCTCCTCTGTAACCCTGCCCCTGACCATCTTGTCCAGACACAAAAGTCAGCCTCACTTCTAAGGCTTCAGTCTCTTGAAAAAGAAAGACCAGTCAATCATTTAGTGATCCAAATGCAAAAATATCCAAATCCAGTGACTTTTTTTTCATACTTTTGCTATGAAAAACTGAACCAAGAAATAAGAGTGTATTATTTATATGACTGCATTTAAGCAGTGCTAAAGCTGGGGGGGGTAATAAAATAAATGTTTTTAAATCTGCTTAATAATTTTTTATGAAAGTGAAAAAAATAATCCAAGGAACCCTAATGAGGAACACATGGTCTGAAGTTAATAAAAATCGTAAAATTATTTTTAACTTTTTCAAAAGCTTCTATTTCTGATATCTAGGCTCATATGTCCCAGATATACTCGTTCCCTCTTTCTGTAGTCCTCATATATCTTAAGTTATCAAATTTTAACCAGTATAGCAAGTAAGTAAGGACTTATCCTAAATCTCAGGTCCAAAAGATACTTAAAAATACCTAGACTTGTGCATCAAATCTTACCTAGCAGTAAGATCTGTTGTAACATAATGTGTGTCCATATTATGCTAGGTCCAATAAAATCTAGTTCTGGCTATGTTTCTATTGCAGATAGACTATGTAACCCAAGAAACATGAGTACAGGACCATGAATGCCCAGTTATACTATTTGCACTCAATATGCAGGAGGAGATAAGGCCATGGTTTCAGAAAGTTTGGAGCTGGCTAGGTTCTTGTTCTACAAATGTTTCTTTGGCTCAGTCTGGCAACAAATGTTTATAAAGCTTCAGCTACAAATATCTGTCCTCATAGGACTTACATTTGGGTCCCAATTTTAGGAAAAGATTCCTGGCTGATGCTTCTGTACTAGACTACCTACACAAACTTCCATTTCTCCAGAGAGGGCTTCCCTTGCCCTCATCTAGTCCTGTAGGCACTTCAGTTGTGTCCTTAGAATTAAAGTTGTTTTACTAATCTGCCTCATACTGAGTATCCTTACCTGCATGTCCTCCCTTTTGCTTGAAACCTTTGATACTATCTTTTGTCCACTGTACTTCAGTCTCCTTATCTGTAAAGTACAAACTACTACTATAGACTATAGTATCTCCCTCTAAGTGATATTATAAATACTAAACAAGAGTACCTCTCAGTGTCAGGTAACCATAAGCCAGTCTGGCCACTGCCTGTGCACATTTCCAGTGTTCTTCCCCAAAAATAATCCGTGAAAGGATGACACAGCGAATCAGCTCCCTATTTGCTTGAATGTTCTGCAGAGAGCAAACAAGGCAAGAGGTTTCTTGAAATGAAGACACCTTGTTCACAATCTTACTACTGAAATTTAGGATGGAATTAATTTATCTGTCTTCTTTCCATCTTGCATCCAATACTTCAAGTCTTGTAAACTAGACCTTTTTCTTACATTATAAAATAAACATCTTCCCAATTTTGACCCCTCTGGTAATGGGCTTATGTCATCTTGGTCCTTTACCTAAATGATAATAGTCTCTCCTAAATGCTTGTACTCTGTACTCCTACACAGACTACTTCATTTTGTGGTGGTTGTGGGGGGTGGTGCCAGTATCACATGTCCAGGGCTTCTTATATACGAGGTACATGTTCTAAACATGTAGGAACCTTACTCAGTCTACTTTTTACATATAGCAGTGAATTTCTTTTTAACCTTTTATTGTGACTCTTCAGCAGTTTACAAAACGATCATGGAGAATGCCTCACTTGGCTTCACTGAGGAAGTACTCATGTTCCATCTCGTTTTATATCTATGCTTCCCAACTACCAAGCCTATAACTTTATGTAAACAAATAAAGGATATAAAATCATTTTATAAGAATCTCTGAAAGATAGGAATTAGAAATAGATCCACAAAACCATGACTCACAAAAATATTGACAATTACTTCTTAATATCAAATTGCTAGTCTATGACTCTATTGCCTTGCAAATCTAAACTTTGACTTTATGGTCTGTCTACACATTGAGACCAGTTTCCTGAATTTCTTTACACTCACTGGTTCCACTTATGTTTCTAATTCATTTTAGGCAAGCTGTTGGTTGAAACTGGGGTATTTGGACTATAGTATTTCCACAGACTTAACTGTTGTTAACTACATCCTTATGATGTCCTTCACATGTTTTTCTTCATGGCATATATCACATTTCCCTCCTTTGTACATTCTGAATTTATACCATAGTTGGACCTAGAAATTTGGTTTACTTTAGTGTCAGCATTTTTTAAGCTAAACTATGTCATAGGGTCTCAAATGTTAATCTATCAAAAGTAGTTAATACCTCTTACCTTTTGCTGATATTA